>NW_026934257.1:0-7500 GCF_032062105.1 Saccostrea cuccullata
ATCCGAGGGTATTTTTTTTTGTCCTGTCTGTCTGTCTGTCTGTTTGTCGTTTGTCTGTTTGTCTGTTTGTTGCAAACTTTAACCTTCGCCATAACTTTTGAACTATGAATGATAGAGAGTTCATATTTGGGATGCCTACTCCACTAATGAAGCCCTTTCAAATGACACCAAGGTCAATGACCTTGTGACCTTGACTGTGACCTATATGCTAAAAATAGAGGTTTTATTGCAAATTTTGACCTTTGCCATAACTTTTGAACAATAAAAGGTAGAGACTTAATATTTGGCATGCATACTCCACTAATGAAGCCCTTTCACATGACACCAAGTCAATGACCTTGTGACCTTGACTGTGTCTTATATGCTAAAAATAGGTTTTTTGAACATTCAAGATAACTTTTGAACCATAAAAGATAGAGACTCAATATTTGGCATGCATACTCCACTAATGAAGCCCTTTCACATGACACCAATGTCAATGACCTTGTGACCTTGACTGTGTCTTATATGCTAAAAATAGCTTTTGAACATTCACCATAACTTTGAACCATAAAAGATAGAGACTTAATATATGGCATGCATCTCCACTAATGAAGCCCTTTTACATGACACCATGATCAATGACCTTGTGACCTTGACGTGTCTTATATGCTAAAAATATTCTTTTTGAACATTCATCATAAGTTTTGAACCATAAAAGATAGAGACTTCATATTTGGTACGCATACTTCACTAATCAAGATCTTTCAAATCACATCAAGATCAATGACCTTGTGACCTTCACTGTGACCTTTATGCTAAAGATATGTTGTTTTAAAAATTTGTTGCCGCCGGGCGCATTAGTGTTTCACAAACACATCTTGTTAGCTTTTTCGTTTTAAGCGTGTATATTTCTTCTGATGTCAAAACTAAAGTGATGCATTTTTTTACGAGAGCTTGGGATTCTCTAAAAATATGTTTAAATTTTCATAGCTGAGTGTGCTAAATGGTGTGACTGCTGCGATTGTTGGATAGGAGGTACAGGCATCGATACTGATGGGGCATTGTGTCGTTATGTGTCGAGATGGATTCTGGGATGATTTAGATTGCATGTGCGAGATTGCATAAGTTTATTTGTGAGAAATTCTAATGCTTTTATAAAGTCAGATTTTTTAGATTGTATCATTTCAAAGAAGGTTTCTGAAGATTTTTTGTACGATGCCTTGGCTAAATACACGTTTAATACCTAAGATGGTACAAGTTCAATGGATCAAGGAATCAACAAGCTAATTCAAAAAAATTCAGTTCTGTCCCGCTTAGTGAAAAAGTCGGATTCCCTGACTGAATTTGTAGAATTATTAAATCTTTTTATATGGAATACTTATCACATTCTAATGATGATTTGATGAGTTTGTATAAGTCAGACCTAGTAATTTTTTTTTTATTTCACATGCTTAATACTATAATTTTGTGAAAAAAAGTATTTCGAGAAAAAACAGAATATGGATCGTCCGGGACCTCTCAAATGTGGAGCGAGAGACATACCGCTGAGACAACGGAACTGCTTTACTTCAACGAAAATTAATTGCAATGATGAAGTCACATACACGTACATGTATTTATATATTCACGTTCGATATTGTCAAAATTTTACACAATGCATGGTGTCTCATCTAACCTATCAAGCTAATAGCGACATGTAATACAATAAATACTAATAAAACAAACGGTGCGGGACAGTTTGAGAGAGATGAGAGAGGTCCTATGGAGTTTGGGTATAAATTTACATTGCAAAAGCTCAAAATACTCTTGAAATATCGCCCGGAAAGAAAAGTGTAACATACAGATATAATGTATAAAATTACGACCTTGAACTTTGCCATTTTTACCTAAAAATCATTAGGAGTCTTCCTTAGGCCACAGGGAGTTGTAACATGTATGTCAAAAGCTCCAAGGGTTCTTGAGATATTGCGCAGAAACGAAAGTGTTTCAACAGAGAGAAATTGCAAATTTATGACCCTGATCTTTGACTTTTTGACCTCAAAATCAATAAAGTTCTTTATTCGTCCATAGGACATTGATATGCAAAATTCCATTTCGAAAGTTCAAAGGGTTCTCGAGATATCATGTGGAAACGAAAGTGTTACAGACCGACAGAATGGCGGACGGACGAACAGACCCAAATAAATATCCCCCTCTTTCCAAGCGGGGACAATCAATGGAAAATAAACTAATTGTATGCATTATCATTGAATTGAGTACTCAAAAATCTTTGTATAAACGTGAATATATTGTGCAATGCGTAAGGTTGTTTAAGTAGATCGATAAAATGTATATAGAAGGTCATATTGAATGGCATGTTGTAAAAATATTTAAGGAAGGAAGCTTATTTCAACTTTTGTTATACGATATAATATAACTTTGGGCAGTTTACGCTTTATAAACCGCGAAGCGGTATGATTTTTTTTTCATGAAAAATACAAATGAAACCAATCTCATGTCATTTCAAATATCTGAGACGATTGAATATATCAGTCTACTCTGTTGAGAGTTATTGAAGACTGGAAATATGCCCTGGATAAAAATGAATACACTGCAGCTATTTTAATGGATCTTTCCAAGGCCTTTGATTGCCTTCCCCATGAACTACTTCTTTTGAAGCTAAAAGCCTATGGACTATCTGAATCAGCACAAGAAATGCTTTATAGCTACCTCTCACATAGAAAACAATGTGTTAAATTAGGGCATCATGTTAGTGACATGTTAAACATTATTAAAGGTGTCCCACAAGGATCTATTCTTGGTCCCCTGTTATTTAACATATTCATAAATGACCTGTTTTTCTTTGTAGATAAATGTAACCTCTACAATTATGCAGATGATAACACCCTATCAAAGTCTGATAAATCTCTAGAACAGGTGGTAGCAGCTTTAGAACATGATAGTAGATCTCTCATTACATGGTTCTCTTCAAATAAAATGCAGGCCAACCCTGAAAAATTTCAGGCAATTTCTATTGGAAATAAAACACAAAGTAAAAACATTGTATTTGATTTAGATGGAATCAAAATTCCTTGTGAGGATGAAGTTAAGTTGCTAGGTATAACCATAGACTTTAAGTTGTCTTTTGATACACATATTACAAATATGTGCAAAAAGGCTGCAAGGCAATTAAATGTTCTTAAACGGTTAGGAAAGCACTTAACAAAGTTAGGAAAACTTACAATATATCACTCTTTTATCATGTCAAATTTTAGTTATTGCCCCTTAACATGGCATTTTTGTACTGAGCAAAATACTCGCAAAATAGAGAAAATTCAGGAAAGAGCATTAAGATTTTTTACAGAAGATTATAAAAGTTCTTATGAGAGTCTTTTACATAAATCTAAACTACCATCTTTGAAAACCAGAAGAATGCGTGCCATTGCTATAGAAACCTTTAAAATTTTACAAGGTTTAAGTCCTGTCTTTTTGCAAGATCTGGTTGTTTTTAAAAATAATTCATACAATTTTAGATATACAAATACTGCAGAGGTCCCAAGACCAAGAACAACAAGGTATGGGATGAAATCATTTAGGTATGAGGCAGCAAAGCTCTGGAACTCTCTACCCAATGAAGCCAGGCAATTCTCCTCATATAATAATTTTCAAATTACATTTCAACTTGGTGCGGAGAACTAAATTGTAAATGCAGCTCCTGCAGACTTCAGACTTCTATGCCTCATACCTAATTTTCAGTTTTATAGATGACCGTCTTAAGTTATTATTTATTTATTTATTTATTTTTACAGTATTGTGCTTTCTTAACCATTCCTCCTTGTTTGTGTGCATGACTTTTGTTTTAAGTACTTGTTGTTCTCTTATGTTGACTCTTTTATTTTTTTTGTGTGTTGCTCAAATGTTTTGTCTTTTATTTCTTTCTTTTCTTTTTATGTCTGTTTATCAATGTCTTTGGTTACAATTGTGTGTTTAAATGAACTTCTGTCTTTGTGAAACTTTAATGTGATATTTGTGCTCTTGTGTGTATATATGTACATTTTATTATATATATGTTTTTATGTTTCTAGTCGGTAAAAGGGCTTTATAGCTCATGTTCTCTGTTATGTGTATGTAGTCCCATATAAATAAAATTTACTTACTTACTTACTTATCGATTTTATTTGACACATATCAGTATCGTTCTGCTGAATCTTATTTCAGGGAATATGCATTGCTATATATTTCTTACCCATTTGAAGGAGACGCTATTAATGACAAAAGCAACTGTAAAGCATGCATTCTGTATAATAAGAATGTCATATTGAGGAGGCGGACACATACCTGATTTTTTTCGTCTTTCATTCTGCGTAGTGCTGATAGCTTATGTCATGTAATTTAAACACACAAAGCTAATTTTAAAAAAAAACTACTCATCACGAGGATATTTTTTTAATCAAACAAAGATAAAAAATAGAAAGGGAATGAATGAAACCGGGGGGCAGATGCCATTTTTTATTTGTCAATCGATTTACATTTATATTTTGAAAAACCAGTAGGGATATGATAATATTGTAAATATTTAGACTTTTAAAGTTAGTTCTTAAGAAAGGACACAGAATTCCACAAATTATCAACCTGGCTTGATTTTTTTTAAATCAACACAAAATGTAAGAAAGATAATCAAATCAAGCTTCTTTCGTATGTTTTTAAAATTCTTTTGTCTTGCTCAGGAATGCACCCAAAGGCGTGCAATAACTAAACAAAATATGATTCAGTTTATTATATAAGGAATGTGATTCCTATAGATTTTATGAAAGACAATCATTTCAATTGTAAAAATATGTGATGATTATTAAACCCCATGTTACCTATGTCTTCATTCTTAATACAGATCGCAACAATAAGGAATTGTTGTCATTTAACTTTCCTTTGTTAAAAGAGACACAGTTTTTCCAGAGAAGCTAATTTTGATTTGAAAATCTTCTGCAACTAAAAACTTCGAGCGAACTATTTTAATTTGAAATTAAATGGAAGTCAAAAGAGTTGAGGTCCTTATTCATACATGTAGAACGAGCTTTCAGAGGTAACGCTTCAGTCGACGTTGAGTTTAAAGTTTATCGATCAGCACGTCAAGCTTAGATGCACAATAAAGGAATATGTGTGCAGCTATGGGAATCGTTGTTTAACAGCACCAGGACGACTAAGATTGTACAGGTTTAACTTTTTATGCAGTAAGTAACTTTCATGCATAATTAAAGTAAATGCAACTTGATTCGTGTTATGCGGCAAGATTTTATTTTCATAAAACTCTTTAAATGAAGGAAGTTGCATTTTGCACTTATGAATTCAAGGTGTCATTTGCTTAATACGTGTAGGTCAATGACGTTTTAATTTTGTTAAAGTTGTGGAGTAAGATCATCTTTAAAATGATGTTTGTTTACAATGTTCTGACACAGGGAGAAAGGAATGGGCCGGTAGTTTGGTCGAAAATTCTTTATAAGGAAGACTTCGTCTCTGTTCATGGGGTGAAAAAAAACAGGAATAAAGAAAATATTGTCTTCTGAATAATAAAAGAAATGTTGAGTCGTGCCAATTTATCCAGTCGTTGGAGAGAAGAAAGAAACAACCCTCTATAATGATGGCTGAATGTTGCTAAGAATACTGGCTATTCGATTCTGGTGTTACATTTATTGTAGAAAATATTTTAAGAACGTGAACACTTTTGATATGTTTTAATTTTTTTTCAAAATTATACAGCCTTAAATGGGGGAGGAAAAACCATTAAAAGTGGGAGACATCATTCGAAAGTTTTCGAGGTGAGTTTTACTTTTTTATATACGTATTTTTTCGATGCAACATAATTATTTAAGGGATGAATTTAATACATGTATCTACCCATGGAAAAACATACTTGTGTAACATGGGAACAAATGAACTTGCACAACAACAAAATTTATAAGTTGATAGTAATATTATTGGTAATAGTGAAGATGAACTTGAAAACCAGGATGTTTCGTGTAATATACCAATTATCAAAATATCTATAAACTAAAAAACAATATAAAATTATCTTAGAATTATCTTAATTTCGATGAATAAACGAAACAACATTTATCAATCTCTTAATATTGCTGATCATGGATTATGAACGAAGAACATGCATTAATTTTCTGTTCTGTCTTTTCTTCTTAATATTTTAAATGGAGCAGTCAGTCGGATTTGACCACGGACAGCAAACCTCAAACTACACAGTACAGGTTTGTAAGCTTGAATTTTTTCTATTTATTCATTGTATTGATTAAAAACGAGCCGTATCTATTGATTTATTAAACTTACGATCAATCCATGTAATTGTTTGTGGCAGACTGCCAACGTACAAGGCCCAAGATTCTGTGTAAAAAAAATCAATGAAACATGCATTTTCGAACGGATTACTTCGCACAACTGCAACATTAAAATGCTATATGACAATCGTGATGACTTTAACTTTTCTATCGTCAACTTCCCTTACTTATGCAGCAATATACCTTCATCACCTGCATACGGATTGTATATATCTCAGTTGATTCGATACGGAAGAACATGCTCTACGTATGATCAATTTCTAAAAGGAGGTAAATTATTGAAAAACAAGTTGATGCAACAGGTATATCAGCAGTCTTGTTTAAAGGCATCATTTCGTAAGTCTCTGGTCGGTACAATTACCTTTTCAGCAAAAACAACTTATCATTAAGTTAAATGCTAACTGACGTTTATCATACTAATTGTTAGTCCATTATTTATTCACTGAATTAAAGACGGATTTTTCCGTTATTACACGATCATGACAATGAGCACACGGCGGGTGGGACCGGTCAGCAGGGGACGCTCACTCCTCCATGGCACCTGATCCCATCTCTGATGTTTCGGGGGTCTGTGTTTGATCTGCTCTTGTTTGTACTGTTTTATGGACTTTGAGATTGAATACTGTTCGTTACAAATGTATCTCCATATATCCTTCGTGCAATTGAGCAACATAGAACAAATTAAAAAAAATAGCATTTACATGTATATGTTCAATTTCAAATTTTAGCCAAAAATATGAATTCAATGCTTATATTTACATTCTCTAATTTTCCTTCTTCATAATTGCTTATTTCATTAATCTTTAATGTGAATTTAGCGCCCTTCTAAACTGACGTGTTTAATAGACGTAAGAGCCGCTTGTGACGTCAGATGACGTTGCAAAGTTAAATAACGCAAACAAACATTGCGAGGAAAAAATGACACATTAATTTTAAACGCAAATTTGTAGTATTTTACGTTAATCTAACAGGTTTATAGTTTTCAATTAAATTGAGTCAAAACATTGTACATTTTGTTGTTCCTAGATTATAGAAATTTGCATATAGTTCCTTCTGTGTACTCTAAGGCGTGGTGACAAGTTTTCGCGTGTGTTATAGAAATTTGAATGCCGTGGATTTCTAATGAATTTCATAAGTAAAAATATACGGAATGTAAATATTTACTGTTAAATCACATATTTTTGTGGGGTCAAATTTT
>NW_026934258.1:0-11157 GCF_032062105.1 Saccostrea cuccullata
AATATTGCGAATGTTTAGCGAATATAAACCAATTTTGTGCGCAGTTCATACGCAAATCTTCCTTAACGCCAGTGGGACCGGGCCTTAAGATTGAGACGTCGCCATTAATCTTGTGCTTT
The DNA here is from genome assembly GCF_032062105.1 of Saccostrea cuccullata. Lineage (NCBI taxonomy): Eukaryota > Metazoa > Mollusca > Bivalvia > Ostreida > Ostreidae > Saccostrea > Saccostrea cuccullata. Next base: position 120 of record NW_026934258.1, read on the forward strand.
TAGCTATTTTGAATTCTTCACTCTTGAAGCAATTCGATAATAAAATTTACCATGACTAATTAAGAGTGTTTCGGAGGTTTCTTGGCGTCTCCATGTGAGTGAATAAATTTTCGAAAGTGACGTTAAACAACAAACAAACCTGGCTTTGATTTTAAGGTACGTAATACATGGTAAGGCCCGCCTCATGAGTAGATGAGGGGCCCACCTAGTGAACACATCCTTCAATTTCACTGCATTTTATTTAATTTGAGTTTTGATCCAATAACGAGTTCTTCTATGTTCCTATGTTTACTATATGCCATTATGGAACCATAGGAGTTGTTGTAAATTTGTCTGCATATTCATCCTGATAAATAAAATTCAGTTGTCCTTTCTTCGTGCCTTTATTTAGTGGTTAAACTTCGTGACTATGACTTTGTATATAGCATTTTTATCATTTGTAGATTCGGTTTGGTTCAATGAAATATTGTTAAAATACTCTTTCCAAATAGTTTTGAAGTCATGATTCAGCTTCCGAGACGTCCAGTGTGTTTTTCTATTAGGCCCTTGAAGATTGGTTGTTTCTATGCTTTTAATCTCTTCGACATTTCTTAGGACGACATTTAAACATTTTCCCATTGCTCCAAATGTAGACTTACTCAGCACTTTTTTGCCACTAAGCAGTGGGGGATCTTTTTTGAGCCAGCATCTTCTGCGACACTGGATTTAAAGTTTTTATGGTCTCCTTTGAAGGACCGTTTTCAACGTTACTCATTGGGATTACTCATTTGAACCTGCGATTTAAAATTAGCCACTTACTTCTTAACTCCAAAGCAAAATGCTCTAGAACCACTGCAAATATCATGGCCCACAAAAAAGTATATTGATCGTCCATAACCTCTGAAGGCTGATGGAAGGTTTGAAAAAAATATACTCGTTTGTCTGGTCTATGCGTATTTGAGAATTTTGTCTATTTTATTCAATTTGTATAAATGTAATGGCGTGAGTATTTTACAAGTTCTATTCATGAAATTTGCTTTTAAACGGCAAATGTACGATACTTAGTATTTTATTCACAAATCGCTTTCTTTTGTACTTTTCTTATTTATTAAGGTAATTTTCCATTTAATTTTAGAATGTATATTCAAAGCTGCTGTCAGGAAATAAAATTGTTTACCTACCTACCGATCCTACTTGAGAATTTAGGGTTGGGTTAGGGGAAACAAAGATATTTTTAATTCCTGCCTTGGTTGCATTTTAGACAGGTAAGATACTTTTCAAGACTTGCGCAGTTTTTATCAAATTATTAAAATTTTAACATGGCTTAATTTATTAACAGGTTAATTTTTTTTATATTAGAACTAATAATGTTTAGTATAATGTTTAGTATATTGTAAGAAAGTATTTATTGTAATCATAACGATTACAAATAGATTGTTTACTTTAATAAAGAGTGGAAAGCTGAATCTTGACTGTCTTGGTTGCATTTCATACAGGTTGGGTAAAATCGCCACTCCACAACACCTGTTGGCCGCTAGGTCCGAAAAGGTCCTTAGGAGATAAAATGTCAACAAATTATATAACAAAAGAAATAGCGGAAATGAGTCATCCCGGTACCTTCACGAATTCCAGTTAATGAAATCCATGAGTTCCAGTGAATGAGATCAATCTGCTTATGAATAATTTAACTATTAACGAGTTCCAGTGAATGAGTTAACCTGACTATGGAAAGCGAGCAATTATCCTTGTTTTTTTTTTTATGAAAGGACATTGCCGTATCCTATAAGGATATGGGAGACAGGGCTTCATGAAGGGCATACTATATTAATATTTATGAAGTGACACTCTAACACACCAACTGATGTTACTAGATATGTGTTCCCTATGATGCCGCTTCTTGTATGAAAGATGTTCCCACTGAGTTTAATATCTTTTACCACCTTTGCTCATAGACGAACTATGAGAGCTTTTTATCATCTTAGCTCTTAGAACTATGAGAACTTTTCAACATCTTAGCTCCGAGACGAATTATGAGAGCTTTTACGAACTAAGCTCTGACACCTTTGTGAAACAATGACTGTGTGAGCTTTCACCATCTTGGCTCCGAGATCTATGCAATTGAACTTTTCATGTTCCATTGTTCTTGCCTTTGCTGTGACTTTATAATAAAACTATAAACTCACAAAATTCTTCCTAATGCAAGCACATCAGCTTATTGTGTAATATAACGGAAATTGGTGCCGTGAACCTGCATCAGAACGGGAAATCTCTCAATGCTGGAAAGTGAAAGCCATTCAAGACTACTGAAAGAAACTGCTTTATTGTACCTTCATTTTTGAAGTATGGACAACTAAGACATTGGGAACTGTTTTGACTTGGGAGGTGCCTTGACAATCTTGTCGACTGTAATAGAAACTAAATCGACGGTCTTGATTCTACAGTTAAAGGGTTATCAAATGCTAAAGGTACAAATGGGATTTCAAACACAATAACACCATATGAGGGGAATCCTAGCAAATTTAAAGATTGGATAAGATCAATATACCTTCATCATCTGCAGACGAGGTCAATTATTGACAACCATGTTGATGAAACAAGAATTTCAGCAGACCAATTTTTGATGGTTCGTATACTTGGCTCTTTCCAGACAACGACGCAACTGCTGGATACACGCAGCCTGTGAAGGGACACCTACTGTTTATTCCAGTCACTTGGCTTAGTGATCTTCAAGGAATGTTTAAAGGCAAAGGGTAATTCCTACGCCTTTATGCTGATGATTAATGGATTTTTGAACCCCATGGGATGGTGGGCAAAACGTGCTGCAAGGTTGCACATTCACAATTAGGAAAAGCCCTGAAAGGTTTATTAATTTTTTTTTTCGTTATAATTAAGAGTACCAATTTAGATATCATTGGATTCTTGACAATTCTTGTTAATGTTAGAAAATCTTTCAAAATATAGCTTACATACGTACTCCTTGCCAGATGATAAAGTGAAAATTTTCGACTTTGGTACCAGTCGAAGGTCTGTTTTTTTTATTTTAGTACAGAGAACAAAACTTACCCAATCAGAGCTCGGAACACATACAACCATGACAAAAACCAACTTTATATATGTTAAAAGTGGTTAATAAAGAAATACGGTTTTTCGATTTTATTTTTGTTAACTTAATTTTGTTGTCTCAGTCTCGAATTTATTTTGAAGGTATTGAAATATTGTTTAACACAACCCTCTTGATTATTTTTTAATTGTTCCGGGTTGATGTCAGAGAAATAATTATGCTTAAATTCCAGAACATATAGTTTTATCTGTATATAAATTTAAGTTTACTTAAAATTTTTTATTGTAATCAATGTGTCCTCCTTGAATGTGAAAGTCTGAAATATTGTATAGCTGTGTTTTATAAGGTCATTTTGTCTCCTGTCTTAGGAGAGGCAGAGATTGACCAATCAAAATCTAACAAATGAAATTCCGACCACGCGGTGCGTCACTCTGCCTTTTCTACCATCTATACATCCTTGGAGGACGGACGTTTTTCAAAGTTTGTTATTTATTTTATCGAGATTTTGGTAAGCAAAAGTATTTAATTATGTCTTCAATGGGCAAAACTTTAGTTGTCATTCTTGGACACTCAGTCGTGCGTCGTTTTCACGAATTCTTGAAACATTGTGACATTAGATATTCTACAAGCCTTGGTCTTGGAGAAACGCATTCCGTTTTGTTCAAGGGTGTGGGTGGAAGGAAGGTTCGTGGTGTAATATCTAAGGATATGGATAGTGTATTTTGCTTTAGGTCCAGATGTAGTTGTTTTAATGATTGGGGAGAACGATTTTAGTCCTAGTACCGACGCTACCTTATTAGCTGCAGAAATTGAAACTGGTATCGGTAATGCATCGCCGCTATAAAGTTGCTAAAATAATTGTTTGTAAATTATTGCCACGATTTTGTGTTCATTTTGGGTACAATGATATTGCAGACAGAGTGAACGCAATATTGAGAGATGCATTGCCGTCATTTGGTTACTGTGTGTTTTTGGAACATTGGAATTATTTCGTTTCTCTCCGTGAAGGAGATTGTAGTCGTAAAGTTTACGACGGAGTTCATCTGAACAGACAGGGGAATGTACATTTATGTAGGAGTATAAGGGTAGCGTTAATTTCAGCGAGAAAATAGATAATCATGAAAATGATGAAAGTGTGTCACAATTCTGTTAATTTTAATATCCGTCAATTTTTCAGATAGATATTCTTTTACATTTTTTTAATAATGTATATGTATATATTTATGTATATATATGTATAATTGTATATACATAGTTTCGAACTTTCGGTTATCACTGATATGATTAACGGTGATTTCGAAATCGTATCATATACAAGTGTATGGATAACGGTTAGTTCGAATTCATATGCGAAGAATTAAAAAGAATGATAGCTAATAAATATAAAGATTAAAAAAATGATATATAGTTAATATAAAGATTTTATCTTATAAAGTTCCAATTGCACATTCTATGTATTTAGAATGTTGTCATATTGTTGATAATATTTTTACATGTGCAATGTTTCATGAATTACCTAATAATAAGATGGTTGTGTTACATAAATGTATGATCTAAATACAAAGGTATTTGCAAAATAAGAGATGAAGTGTTCTTAAAATTATGAGACTAAATCTAAAGAGAAAAAAAAATATAAATGGGAAGGGCCTTGAAAGATAGTAGAGGACACCTCGTATACCATTTGTTAAGGTAGGTTACAAAAATAAATCCTAAATGGAATGGGCCTTGAACGATGGTAAAGGAAAACCCTTATACTATTCATTTAGGTTACAGGTTAAGTTAGGACTTAATAGTCTATCAAACAAGGGGTTTGGGGAGAAAAATTTGAAGGGAAAATAATCGTAATGGAAGGGATATAGTTATTTTCCATTCTTCCGAAATAATTACGAGAATCATTCCTCCAGTCATGAGAAATACAGACTTAACTTTAATTTTTTTTTCGAAAAAGACAAAAGAGTAGAGTAAGTGTCAGGTGTAGGACTGTAACACAATGACAGCATAAATTTAAATATTTAATTTATTAATTATTATGTTCAATAATGCTTTCTTAAATGTATTAACTTTATTGTTTTTAAATCACGGGTAGTGTCACACGTGATTAATTGGAACCGTGACCAGGATTACGTAATCTTACGTAACACGAACAGGAAGTCTCCTCGTCGCCTTAAAGTACAACGACTTCAACGACTACTGTAAGTAACTGTTTTGTTATACTTTGATAAATTCATGATAGCTATAGACGCCCAAGACATGGGCAACGCTTTTGATCTAATTAGTGCTTGCACGAGTTTGTCGTCTATCCTTTGTCTTTAATTGATGTTATTTTGGCTACTTTAGGTAAAGCAAATACTTTTCCAGTTTAGATTTTAAATCGGGATATTGTCAAGTTTCAATGGATGAATCCGATAAAGAGAAAAGCGCATTTACTTGTCACCGCGGACTTTTTCGAATTTAATGTTATGCCATTTGGGCTATGCAACGCGCCACAAATATTCTCACAATTAATGAGCGCACTTCTTCGGGGATTAGAACACTGTGCAACGGCTTATCTGGATGATGTTCTGATTTATTTAACTTCTCTTGAAGATCATTAGATCAAGGATTGTTTCAAGGATATCAGAAGTTTCATTGGGATGTGGCGTTATTATAGACGATTTATTCCAAATATCAGAAGTTTCATTGGGATGTGGAGTTATTATAGACGATTTATTCCAAATTTCTCTGAAATTGCAGCTCCTCTCATTGATTTGACTAAAAAGTATGCAAAATTTAAATGGAATGAAGCTTGTCAAAGGGGGTTTGAATATCTATAAGAAAGCTTAACTGTCGTGCCGTTGTTTGCTTAGCCAGATTTAAATGACGAGTACATATTGTATACTGACGCGTCAGATAAAGCAATTGGTGCTTGTTTAGTACACAGATCAGATAATAACGATGAAATTATTTCTGGACTTAGGAATGAAAAGCCAATTTATTAGCTTTCAAACAAGCTAAGTGACACACAAACGCCATGGTCGACGATTGAAAAAGAAGCTTATGGAATATATTATGCTTTACAGAAAATCACTGCCTGGTATTTACATAGTGCTAAATTTGTAATCAGAACGGATCATAAACCGTTAAAGTATCTATCAGAGACTCCGATGAAAAACAGAAAAATTCAACCATGGGCTCTAAGTATAACAGGATACAATTGTAAAATTGAATATACATGAATTGCTGGAACAGAAAATGCATGCGCAGATCTACTGTCTAGATTACCAGAAAACGCTGATAAAAATGAAATGGAGAATTTTTGAAGATCCAAACATTAATGATAAAGCTTATGAAATAAATTTTCTGGATTCTAATTCATTTGACCGGAAACGTTATGCAAGCTGCGAACTTGAACGACCAGATTTACCGTTTAAACCAGACCTGCCTACCCTTCCGCTTTTGGCGTAATTCTTCCGCTTTTTACCACAAAATTACGCTATTACGCCACTTTAATTAATTTTACGCTTTTGATATTTTGGTTTAAATTCCATTATTAACGTCTAAATTTAGAGTCAGAGTTCGACCCGCTGAAATGAGAAGTTCTAGTAAAAGTAATAATTAATAGAGAACCAGTTCGATAACGTACGTTATATACCTCGTAGTAATATGTAAACTGGTACATGTATGGCGAAGATTCGGAAGAACACAAGACACTACTTCCGTAAACTATTGAATGATTTTGCAATAAGAAAAACCATTTCTATACTAAATTTTGTTTTTTTTATAACATTGCTTAGAAAAAAATAGAGAATTGTGTGTGTGAGAAAGATAAAATATAGTGTTATTATGTACGATTTGTGTAAATATGCAAACGCGAGCCTTTAATTACGTGTTTTGATAAAAAAAAATGAACAAATGCTTCATTGAGGCTGTGCGGTTGATTCGTGTTTCATATTGGATAGTGGTATTTTACTACACTTTTTGCCAATAGATGATTCAAAATAGAAAAGTTTATGTTAAGTAATGTACAATTTCAGTTGTTTTTAAAGAGAATAAAGTATTATACTTGAGTTTTATGGTAAACCACCAAAATAGGTTTATTACGCTTTTACCTCTGAAATTCCACCAAACTTTTACTGAAATTACACCCTTGCAATGAAAAGGGTAGGCAGGTCTGTTAAACGTGACCTTGTGTTGTCAAAAGATGAAAATGTAGATATGATCTCAGAACAAAGTCAAGATCCTGAAATATTTTAGCTTAAAAATATCAACTTAAAGGGAAAGGATGATAGAGCAACACTAAGTAAATATCTACTAATTGATGATATTGTGTATTTCTTGTGAAATGCAGACCATGACCCAGTTTTTAGATTATTTGTCCCTTATGAATTTAGGGATGGGGTAATAAAACAATACCATGATGACACCAGGCATATGGGAATAGACAAAACATTTGACTCAATCAGACAGAAATACTATTGGCCTAATTTGTATCAAGAAATCTACAGCTATGTAACTAAGTGCGTTACTTGTTCAATGAGGTCCTTGAGAAAGTTGAAACCACCACTTCAAGAAACAGATATACTTCCATATCCATTTGCTAAGATTGGGTTAGATTTATCGGGCCCATACACTAGGTCATTATCGGGAACAAATACATTGTGGGGTTCATAGATAGGGCTGGGCAATAATATCGATATTTCAATATTTGCAATACAATGAAAAAAAAATATCGTATCGCAATACGATTTTGTAATATCGATATATTGGCAATATGTTTAGATTAAGGAATTTTGTCATTAAATATTAAAATAGACTAATGAAAGTTTGTTATTAAGCCGAACAGTACAACAGAAGTTGTTTTGTTGGAACATTTCAGAGCATAGCTTTAATGAAATCAACAATTTTTTTGTCAGTGTTCGTTACTTGTCATAGATATGTACATTTTGTATGTAAATTAAAGCAAATATAATAAGAAAATGCCATTTAAATTACATCGAAAACATTGCAATACATATCGCGATACAGTTACAAATATCGCAATATATCGCAATACGAAATCTCGGGCCAATACCCAGCCCTATTCATAGATCTGTTTAGTGGGTGGCCAGAGGCATTTGCTGTGCCAGATAAAACAGCTGAGACGATTGCTCATTTGATTATTGATGAAATCTTTCCTAGATATAAGGCACCCTTACAAATTGTCCCAGACAATGGGACAGAAAACGAAATATGAAACTTTATATTGACGACACTTGTATGCTCCAAATATTTTAGATGGCTGACAACTTTCCATTCTTCCCCTGGTTGTGATGGACTACCTGAGGAGGAGGATGAATGAGCAGTCTGCTGCCGAAAGGAGACCATTGAATCAGGAGTTAACCAATTTCAGCGTTGGCGACAGACCATACCAAGCCAAGTATCCCATTACCAAAAGATAAAGACCTTTCTAATAAAGAAAAAGAATAAAACCGAAGAAAAAGCTTCACCAGATGCCCAGCAACTAACCTATTCCCTACACTTCCTGAAAAAGATTCGGCAGAATAGATTTGAGACCATATCCATAGTTATTGAAAAAACAAATTCATTGAAGAAATTGAAATTACTCCTCCTTCATATATGTACAGGGCGGAGCTTTTACTCCTTGCTTAGTATAAATGCGGCAGGGAAAGATTCCTCGTCAGAAATTCCGACGAGTTGTGTCTTCTCTGTTGTATTTATACAGGTACGATATTTTTATAAATTGGCGCATACTTTTAACTAGTGCTAATTGTAACGGGGACCGTTACAGATGTTCCCCAAACGCTCCCCAACTCCCTTTTGGTGCCATATTCCCTATAAGCTTCATTAAATAAGACAAACTCTATGCATTTGAGACTTTAACAACGTTTACCCAGAGGTGTACCAATTTCATTCAAATTTTAACATTGCACGCGTGCGCATGTGAATGCACGTGCGTAATGACCATATAATCTTGTCTTCACAATCTATAGATTTTAATATAGTAAATATCAAAGTATTTAATCCAACAGTATTAAAAATACGCTAATTCAAGTGTATTTTTGATTTTACTCATTTCACGTGCACGCACGTGCTCACATGAGCATGGCGACCATATTTTCTTGTAGAAGTCCATTACATCTATCTATGTTCTAATTCCCACCCCGTTTGGTTGAAAACCAAGGAAGTTATAGCTGTTCAAAGTTTCAGCCAATCAGATTGCATCGCACATACATGCGCGTGTATGCATGTGCATGGTGACCATACCTTCTTGTAGAAGTCCATTCTATCTATCCATGTTCCAAATCCCATCCTATTTGGTTGAAAACCAAGGGAGTTATAGCTATTTAAGGCATAAGCCAATCAGATTGCAGCGCACGTGCATGCACGCGTTTTCATGATAATTGCTATATATCTTATTGTAGGATATCCTAATACATGCCTATGTTTAAAATTTCAAAGAATTTCGTCAAAAAACAAGAAAGATATTGAGACTTTAGTTTCAGCCAATCAGAGCGAAGGGCACGTGCATGCGCGTGAAATCTTGCTTTTTTGACCATGTCATCTTGTGCATACTACTCATATATCCTTACATTATGAGTTTCAAAACATTTCGTCTGAAAATAGAAAAGTTACGGTTATATCCATTATATATTGGTCATTTCAAGTTTTGCACGTGCGCGCTCGTGCAAGCACGTGCGCGCAAAATGACCTTGATTCCGCAAATCTACATAACATGCCTACTTACCCTAAAAAGGTTTCACCTAAGTCGAATGTGTAGTTTACAAGATCACTCGCGGACAAAATTTTCCCAGGAAGAAAAATAATAATAACTAGTGCTAATTGTAACGGGGACCGTTACAAATGTTCCCCAAACGCTCCCCATGTCCCTTTTCGTGCCTTATTCCTCTAAGACCTTTTATAAATATACTAAGTATCCAAGGATTTCATTTAAGAATATAAAAGTTATAACGTTTTGCATGCGCGCACACGTACATGCACATGCATATGCAAGATGATTATGGCATGTTGGTTAAGCGATAAAATATCTTTCTAAGAATCAAAGAAAAAAAATACATATATAACGTTACCATTTTTCAAGCATATGTCATTTTTTAATATATCGAATCACATTTTATTTATCTACTGATTTTAACCTCGGGGTCAAAGTTGGTTTTATTCCGACGACAAGACAGGATTAAAGTCGACTAAGGGTATCACGCCGATAGCTAACCAATCAAAATGAACTTATTCACAAGTTTGGCTTTCCAGAAAGCCTGAAATGTCATCTCTTTAGTATTATTAAAGTAAGAAAGAAAACAGGAAGGGGAATATTTTAATGCAATCAATATATGTATTATTATACCTGAAGTTCCCGAATGACTTATTCATTAAACAGAAAACTAAAAAGTGGCGGATTTAAGGGGGCAAACCCGGCGCCCCCCCCCCCCCTAAAATTGTCAAAGTAAGCGTAAATCAAATATGTTTACTTGGTAGACCTCATTTTCACCCTTCAAAATCTCTAGAATCCAGGAGCTTCCGGGGGCTTTGCCCCCTGGGCCCCCACCAGGGCTTCTGTAAATCTCATTTTAACCCTTCAAAATCTTTAGAATCCAGGAGCTCCCCCCCCCTGGGCCCCCACCAGGGCCTCGCCCTGGACTCACTGGGGGCCTCGAGGTGGCCCCCAGACCCCTTGCCTAATTTTGGCACCCCCTGTAACTGCAAATCCTGGATCCGCGTCTGACTAAGCTGACAGGTATTTGACATTACTAGCAAGATCAGTCCAAAGATAATTGCTACCCACATAGGCTAAGTATATAAACCTTTCAAAAGAATCTACTTTTACCTACGTTTTGTTAAGGGATTCAGGCAGGAATGACAACTCTTTAATTTATATTAATTCAAAAAGGCTTCACAAGAAACTTGAAAATTGAATCTTTTCATGCAACAACTTCTTTTTATGCCTCTCAATGTGCTTCAAAGTTCTTTGAACTTCTCAGAATGGTCTAATTAAAAGTAGAA
>NW_026934259.1:0-11251 GCF_032062105.1 Saccostrea cuccullata
CAGGGTATTTATACATATATAAATCTAGAATATTCTAGAAGTTGTGAGTCTATGATATTACTGGAAACTTATGGACATGTACAAAGTTCAAGAATGTTCTAGAAAAAAAATGACCGAACACGCTGACCACTCTGGAATGTTCAAGAAACTTAATGTTACTAATAATATACATGATGAAACAATACACACCTCACAACAATATTACATTTAAATGAATAACATAACTATATCTGATTTTACTTTCTGGTAATTCCCTTTTTTTCGTTTTGTCAAATTAATTCCTAAATATTAAAAAACTGAGAGTTGCAGGATAGGATAGGATTAGACTGAAAGCAAAGGATAGGATTGTGGATGCAGGATTCACGATAGGATAGGATAGAATTGTCAACTTATAGGATAGCAGCACTGTATCTACTCATGTAAATTGTATGTTAAAATCTGCCTGCATAGTCTTCAGCTAAGGTACACCAGTTCAGCGGATGGCTGCTGTAAATTGTATGATAAAATCTGCTTCCATAGAATAAGATGAAGATGCAGAAGTTCAGCTGATGGCTGCCCATGTAGATTGTATGTTAAAATATGCTTGCATAGATTTTGAGATTATCATTCAAAAATTACAGAAAGGTTTTAAGTTTAAATGATTCAATTGCAGCATATCTTTTGCTTCTAAGATTAAAAACAAATCCAAACGTATACATCTTTAGATGATAGCTGTAGAATTTTTTTCAATTCCTGGACTTTTGGTCTTGATATCATCCTTATAATTTCTTTAAAATTTCAATTATTGTCTTTTAGTTTTAGTTGAATTAGTTTCTTTTTGGAATGTGTAAATGGCATCATCCAAAGATGTTCATCCACATTTTATATGTAGGATAAAATTTTCATCACAGGAAAAGAAAGAGATTGTCTTTTTTAATATAATGCATTGGTACACAAAAATATCTTTCAATTTCTAACAGGTTTCATTTTTGATTATCTGGAATGCTAAGTGCTGTTCATTTTAATTTTTCTTTTACCAAATACACACTAGAAGAGTAGTTTATGTACATGATGTGTCAGAAAAACGTGTGGAAACCTGATGACTTCATTTCTGATTAAATCAAATTATGAGTTTCATCTTTGTAACATTGTAATTATTCCTAATTAGGGCACATACAAGATACTCTTAAAATTCTCTCTGTATACTGTTCAGCAAATATCAGAGTATCAGGGTTTAACAGTACATAAGGATTCCAAATGATTTTTGCGCGCTTTTTATGTATCCAAAAAAAAAAGACGGAAAAGAATGTTTGTTCACAGATGTTCCAAAGGAAAACAACGACAAAGAAATGATTTGTTGTTTACTTTATGTGATTCATGTAAAATGTATTCTAAAAGTGTTCCCTAACATTTATCTTTTGTATAAATACATTTTTTGTGGAGAATTACTCATAACTTTCAAAAAGTTATATGTCTTATTGTATAATATGGTTAACTTAAAATATTGTAGACTTTAAAGTTGTACACGACATGTTACACATCTAACATATGTAACCATTTCATTTCAGGGCATTCAGCATATATTTCGGTTTTGTCTTAAATTTGTTGCTTATGTAATCAAGAATTTGGAAATACTCAAATTAGGAAATGTATGAGAGAATAGGCAAAAAAATCAGGTTAAAAATGTTTACACTACAAAGGGGTTAATCTATACATTTGAGCTATAAGTACAATCAGTCTACATATTTAAGGTATTTGTGTATGAAATAAACTTGCATTTGAGCATTTTTAGACAATTGTAAACATTACTTTAACCATTTTAAAAGAATGATTAAATTCACTTTCAGCATGTTATTTCTTGTAAAATAAATGAGAGAACAAACAAATTCAATATAAAAATCATGTTTAGTCATGCAGTATATAGTTTACACTTGCCAAAAAGGAAATGGTATCTCTATTCAGGGTCAATCTAAAGGTCAAAAATGAATGAAAAAATATTTCATTTAATGTATCAAACTTGTAGCGTTTGTTGCAATAAAATCACTGTGTTTTTTCTGTTATCTTTCTATGTCTTAATAGCAATGCCTGGGCAATCAGAATACGAGAAGTAAATAAACTAGGTCAAATGATTAAGTTACACACCGGAAAATTACATGAACAGAGAATTTTGAGTTTCCCTCAAATATGGCCGCCAAGAGATATAAATTATTTTTTGTAAAATAAAAATGTGAATTCATCTATTAGGATTGAGACTTGTACATCTTAAGAATGATGAGCATTATCGATAGTGACATTTAGAATGACATTTCATTGATTGAAGTATATGAACAATTCTTCATCTATACAGTCAAAATGGAGGAATTTTTTTTCTTTATACTTATTAGGCATAAAATAGCATACTCTTCGCAAAAAAAAGAACCTTGCTTGCTTTGTTGAGTTGACATTCATTTATGCTTTGGTAGGTAGACTAATGGTTTCTGAATAGTATAATGAAAACTTTTTTTTTAATAGTCATCAGATTGTCCGGCTATTCTGATTAAAATAACTGCATGACATAAAAAAAATTGTTCATACAAAGGAATATTCCATTTTCCAGGATTCTTCTTTACTAGAATAAATAGTGTCCAATTAATATATCCAACATATAATAGATAATCACCCAAGTTACAGAAAGGTAAATAAATGACATTATTAAGATTTTAATCAAAAGGATAAAGTGACGAGGATATTTCTGCTATATTTAATAGTTTAGAGAATTTTCATCAAACTTCAGGGATAAGCTCAATTAAACAAGCTTAATAAGTTTTTATTTCTAGGTCAAAGATCAGCAAGTTTTGCTATATCATTGTTGTCCATGACTATCTTAACACTTCTATTGATTTTTTAGGTTAAAGGTCAATGTATTCCTGCTACAGTAAAACTTCATTATAAGGATCTCATAGTGAATATCTTTGGATTTGTAAGGAATTTAGTCATAAAATCTCCCCTACTGTTTCTATAATATCTCACTGAATGAGGTCTTCTTCATTTTAGAGAGTTTTACAAGCAAATCATATACTGACTTTCCAACCCTTTCAACACCATAAACTGACTCAATGCGTCAAGTATTAATGAATTATATCCAGCCATAGTCCGAGCTTGATTTGCGAAAATTAAACACAATACCCATATTGTGTGAAAAGGTCATTTATTCACAAAAAGTTAGTATCTCATACTATTGAATATCATATAATAGGCATTTACAAAAATACATCATATTATATGATTGAATAAATGACAAAGATTCGCAAAGGTGGGGTAGAAATCTGTGCCACTCATCACCTCTGAAGGAGATCTACCCGAGGACTCTGGCAGATATGACAAGTCAGAAACAGATATTTAAAAAAAATAATCTAGCTAAAGGAAAATTATACACACATATTGATATGCAGAAGACATAAGGGCTAATACCTTGCTTAACAAATTAAAACATTTTCTTAATTAAACGTTACAGCTCCAAATGCATAAATGAAAATAAATCAGAGGCAACCCTTGAAAGATATCAATATAATTATTTAGATGCAATATTCGATGCTATTGAAAAGGTACACATATCAATAATTATATGTAATTTAATCACGGCAGGCAAAGCTGTCCCAGGTTTCAAAGTTCAGGGTATCTACAAATGTTCAAAATTGCTGATACAAACCGATACCAAACAATTAAGAGTACATAAATGTCTAAAAATTCGCTGCTGTCAGGCAATGCTTGCCCAGTCTCACATAAAGTTAATAATGTTAGTGTAAGAAAGTAATTACTGGCAGGCAGTGCTAACCCAGCTTTAAACAGAAACATATTAAATACGTAATGTCAAAACTAGCAGGCAGTGCTGACCCAGTAAACAATTTGTGGTCACAGGTGGCAGGCAATACTGACCCATATACAAGGGAAATTAAAGATTGACTTAGCACTTAAAATGTTATGCAGCACCAATGACTTTAGAAATGTATCTGATTTCCATCTTCCCATATTCTGAATGGCACTAAACGGAACTCCCTTTGCTGCGGCAGACGTGGCTGCTCCTATACCAAAACTATGACCTTTGTAAAATCTATTATCCAGACCTATAAATGAAACAGCTCATCCGAGAACTCAGTTAAAGAAAAAAGACGAGAAATAGGAGTTCCACATTTAAATTGAAACAAGGAACCTTTAGTGTGATTGAATGCCTTTACGTATTGTTAAAGTGCATAAACTGGGCAAGCCTGATTATTACACTGCCTTGGGATAAAAATAGTTTTAGGGTGTAGGTCACTATGTTTATAGTGAACAAGAATTATCGACATTCCCAATAATGATGCGTTATCCCATTCAAAAGATAGATTTTCAAATTGTAAAACGGCTGAGCACTCGATGACGACTTTACCGACCGTAATCTCACCCATTCTTAAAAATGCGTAAGAGGCTAACAAAAACATTGCAGTTATAAGCAGTTGATTATCACAATTTGACACGACATATGGAATTGATGAAATTGATCTATTCTGTTAATATGTCTTTTGTTATTGGAAGTCTACAATCCACTGATTCCTTATATTGTGCGCACCTTTTCAAAATCTTTTTATTAAGAAGTTGTTAGTAGGGTCATTCAGACTGTTGGCTTTGTGTACAAAACTAATTGCAGACATGTGCGTTGCTATTGTGGATGGGCTATAACCCTTCAAAAACAAATAGGTTATATATTGAGTCAACATCACATGGGAAGATGGAAATGCCTGACACTCTTGGAAATAAATGTTGCAAAACTGCACATAATTTTGAATAAATCTGTTATACGATGTAAATGTGGCGGATGACAGTGATGCCTTTAACAGGGATGTAACTAAACTATCAAGAAGTGATCTGGGATATTGGTTGGAAAATGCGGAACCAACACCGTGCTCATTTTGTGAGCTTTCTGAAAAAGAAAGCGAGAAAGGAGATCACAAATTATGTTATGTTTCCCCTTGATATGTTTAGCTGGAGAAGATGGGCGACTTGTTTCTCAGCCGTTTTTTCGAAACGGCTTACGCCGGAAGCTGTTGAAGAAAAAAGTGATTCGGCTGAAACCGGCGAAATAATAAACATGGCTGACAACAACGAAATAATTTTATGTTTAATTCCTTTCCTGTTGGATCAGCTTGACGATGACGATGACGATGATTTTACTTTGCCTACAAAGGCCTTAATGCTTGATCACAGGTGAGGCATTCTTAATTAAAAATATTCCCTGGTTCGCGATGCATTTTCCAATGTTTTTGAGTACTTACTAAAAATATAGTCAGAAAGTCAATTGTACGTGTTATGTGATTTAAATAGGAGTCTGAACGGGGGGGGGACTTTTTCTTTACGTTGGTTTAGCCCCCCCCCCCCGTGGATTGGCCCCCCCATGTCAATTCGCCGCCCAATTTTGATTAATTTGCTTCCAACACCTTTGAGTTATCACTATTTATCTGTTTATGGATTGGAATCGTGATTTTCGTTCTTTATCTCTGCAGGGCACAAAGAAGGACAAGAATGAAAACTCAACACTTCTTTGAAACAACTGTTCCGTTGTTTCTCCAGATACATTTAGAAGATTTTAGAGTTTCTAGAGGTACCGCTGAGATTTTATACCAGCACCTTGGACAATGTCGAGAGCTTAGAAAAAGGGAGTTCAGGGGAGGCAGAGAGGAAAACCAGACGGAGAAGAAAATTTTGATGACATTACGGTACTTAGCATCCCAAGAAAATACTATGGAAATTAGTGACAGATTCGGTTTGACAGAATACACTTTTCTAAAGCATAAAAATCTGGTGATTAAATGTATAATCAACAACCTCTTGAGTAAATTCATAAAATGGCCAAGTGTAACAGAAATGGATATGATTGCTACCAACTTCAACGACATGGGTGTTCATGAGTTCCTGGAATTATTGGAGCCATTGACGGATCTCATATGCAGGATTGGAACCCCCCTCAGAAAACCCCCAGTGATATTATAACAGGAAAAGATTCACTCTATTATACTTCAAGGCAAATGCAAAGATGATATGCAGTTTATTCATACCAATATCGGTTGGCCTGGCCAGTCCATGATGCCAAAGTATTGAAAAATTCCCATGTGTGGGAGTCAGGTTACCAAAAATGTGAATATGGCCGGTTTCACCTGCTTGGAGATGCAGCTTACCCTTTAAGAGTATGGCTTTTAACCCCTTACAGAGATACAGGACATCTTACTAGACAGCAGACATACTTTAACAAATGTCTCTCATCCTAAAGACAAATTATTGAACGGGCATTTGGACTGCTTAAAGGTCGCTTCCGAAGATTGAAATACATTCATAATAGAAAAATTAAGGATACTTGTGAAGTTATTCAGGCTACATGCATCCTTCACAATATCTGCATTTGCAGTGGAGAGGAAGTGGAAGAATTCCTTGACCGAGATAAAAATCAGGATGTAAATCCAATGCCGTTGGAAGAACAAGATGCACAAGGACCATTAAAAAGAATAATGATTACAAACAGACTCTCTAATTGAACTATTTTTCTGAAAGGTTAACTTGATTATACTGAATAATGTATAAAACACAATAAATACCTATGTTGAACAGTTTTATTTTAATTTAAAAAATAACATTAAAAAACAAGGGCTCTTAAAAAACATCATAAGCTCCAAATGAAACAGACTGCCCACAGTCACTTGGAAAAAAAAAGAAGAAAAATAATTGCTATTTGGCACATGGGAAATAACAATAACAATAATGCTGCTTTCCAACTTCAAGAGATAAGAATAAAATTGTCATTACAGAGTAATTGTCCTAGCTTCATTCCTTTTTTCACCATTTTTGACATCCCTTCATGATTTCCATTTTTTTCTTTGTGACACTTTTTTTCCGATTCTTTCTCTGCTCTCTCCAGTATATCCATCACAGTTGGCCTTTATAAAAAATAATTATTGTAATTATCAATTATGTAATTCATTACATTTACTCAATGAAATGTTATACACTTTGGAAATGAAAAATATACCATTAATCTAACATCCATTTTTGCAACCTGGATAAAATTTGAACTCGGTGAGTTTCTCTTTAACCACTACAAGGTGTCTAGGAGTAGTTTCGGGGAAAATGATCAAGTATGAAACTTTAGTGAAAGACCATTGATTTTTTAAGAAAGAACCAATCTGACGTTTCAACAGAAGATATGGCAGTCCTTCTCTGCAGTTACATTCAGCTATGCAGTGATGAACCCCCCCCCCCCCCAAGCCACTTGGATGCACTGGTCGTCTCAGGGAATATATGACTTTTATCTATCCAGAATTTTGAAAATAATTGTAGTCTTTTATGCTTTTGTATATGCAACTTGTCAACCTAATTATTTTTTTCAAAACCAGTTACAAATACAATTTCTTACCACATTTTTTCACTTTCTTTGCAACGGGTTGCAGCTTCTCATCACTTGTGTCACTGGAACTCTGGGCATCTGAATTGCCTTTGCCTTCATGAAAAAAAATCATTCAAGTTATTGGAAATAGATAGGATTTGTTGAAGAAAAAAACTAATGATACAGCATAGACCAAATCTATTTTTAAAATAAAAAATGAGAGATTTTTATAAAAAGGTTTTTATAGTTTTACCTACCAGATTCAGAGATATGTAGGGGCTTGCAGTCTGGAGTAGAGAACGTCTCTGCCATCTTATCTTCCAAGACGTCCTCTACTCCACCTTCCCCTGATGTACACCTCTTTTTCGAAAGTCTGGCATGTCTTTCTTTCAGTGATTTGATTTTAAGACGGCACTGCTCAGAAGAATAATCAAATCCAATGTCTTTCATTTTTCCTGCAATTTTGAGCCATTTATTTTTGACTGGTTGCTTGCTGACCTCTCTAAAAAAATCCAGTAAACAATTTTCCGCTTTTCTGACCATCCAGATGGCATGGGTGAAGGTGGGGGTGCCAGATGCACTAGGCCCAGCAGTGTCTATTGATGTAATGTCTATAAAACCATTAAAATCAGATAAGTGAAATAAAAAATGCATTTGTACAAAAATTCAAATTATGATTTATATATATAAAATAACAAGGTTAAATTTTATGATTGAAGTTAAAATTATGTTTATGAAAATGCACAAGTTCATCATCATAACCATCATACCTGGAAGCTTATCACCCATTTCTGGTGAACCATGGACTTCAATTTGTGACTTTTCCAGAGCAGCCTGGGCAATAAGTGTTTGTGCTAGAGTTTTAGCATCAGGATCTAAACATTCATAAAATTTAAATAAATGACCATAATATAAAAATATTTTGAAGTTCAAAAGCTGTTTTTACTTTTAAATAAGGAGGCAGTCTTGTTTTTAAACAAAAAATCATTAAATATTTGACTGAACCAAACCTGTGGAATTATAGTGCTCCAAAAGCTCAGGAGACACCTGAACCTTGAATACTTTTTCCGTTTTTTGTAAAGTTACTTCGAAATTCTGTACCTACAAAAGAGAGAATTATTACAGATTATATTACATACTTTGTGTTATAGTCATGACTATAGCTCTGTTTACAGAATAAATATTTTCTGAGAAAGAAATGATTCTGATTCATTATGTTGATCTTTTCTCCCCAAAAAACTTTTATTTTTATTTTATTTCAGTTATAGATCCACTTTGGCTGTCAAATTATTTAGAGACAGAGCATCAAATAAAGTTTTCAACTCTGCTGCATCGTTTTACACCTTTAAAAATTGCAGAATAGATGCTTTAATTTTTTTTTCTCGTAAAAATGTCTGTACAACATTTCATGTTTCTTTGATTATGAATAAATTGTTTGCTTATCACAACACAATCCAAAAAATTAGGGAAAATATCCTGCGACTTATACGTACTGTTCATCCGACGCCATCTTTTATCTTCAGCAGCCGATTGGAGCCGGTGTGAAAGAGGCGGCTGAATGCGGCGTACGCCGGAACTGCGCGCGCAACCTCTGCTCAGAAAAAAGTAATGCAACCGCTTCGCCGGGCTCACCGCCGGCTGAGAAACAAGTACGCCAGATGTTATATTTCAATGCGGCTAAAACTAAACCAATTTCATGACTATTTTGTTCTTTGATGAAGTTTTATTGATTATAGACAACAGCGGCATTATCCGTAAAAAATAATATTGATGGTTTTTTTAGTAATGACCCCACAACTCTAAAGCTAACACTATAGGAAACAGTTCTTTGGCAGTAATATGCCAAGACTCCATGTCATTTGACCACTCGCCAGTGAACCATTTACAGCCAAAAACAGCTGCATAACCTCCATGCACGCCTGCAGCATCAGAATATAATATGATGAAACTCATTTATCAAATAAAAAACAGGATTTTCCGTTAAAATTATCAATAAAAGTAGACCAGGCATGCAATGACCTAGCTTCAGCATTAAGTGTAATGCGGTATGTCGGACAAGAATGTCCGGTTGTAATGTCGATCAGTCTACGTAGGAAAGCCTGCCTGGAATAACAACACTATAAGCAAAGTTTAATAACCCAATTAATGACTGGAGCTCTTATAAAGAAATGCTGCGATTTTTCTTAAAGTATGCAAAATTACAATATATTTTACCAATTTTTTTCGTCTTGTAAACGTGCGACCATTAACATGGAATCAATTTCTATTCCATAAATTGTAATTATTTTCGTTGGTAACTGAGTTTTTTCATTCTTAATTGGTACACCAATATCATTACATAATTCTAAAAATTGATCTAGCGAGTGTGCACAAACACTAGTATTTTGTTTACCGACGAAGAAGAAGTCATCCAGAAGATGTGATATGCCTACCACCCTAAATTTCTGTGATAAAACCCAATGGAGTGCTGATGAGAATTTCTCAAAAAGCTGACATGAAGATGAGAAACCCATAGGTAAACATGTGTCATAGTAATATTTACCTTCCCATACAAAGCCAAGTAAATGATAATCATCAGGGTGGTTAGGAAGCAAACGAAAAGCGTCCTCAATATCTGCTTTTGCCATAAGCGAATTAAACCCATGTGATTGAACTAAACCGATAACAGTCCCTATGTTTTCGTAAGAGACAGAACAGAACTCTCGTGGAATTGAATCATTAATAGACGCTCCTTTAGGAAAGGACAAATCATGAATGACACGATATTTTCCTACTTCTTTTTTAAGAACCAAACCTAAAGATGAACAAAAATAATTTGGAAAGAGGGGTTGATCATAAGGACCTCTATATCGACCTAATTTTATTTCCTTATTTATTTTTTCCCAGACAATTTCGGGGTTCTCAATAGCACTTTTATGATTTCTACATTTCAAAACTGACAGTATGGAAGGTCCAGCACTAATACGAAAATCAACGGAAAAACCCGAGAGTAAAAAATATATGTCAAATTTATTGTAGCCATTAAGATGATACGCTAGCCTATCACACTTCACTGGTGTTTTGAGATTTTGGGGAAATTTGGGATTTCTTTGCAGATGTACATGTGTCTGATGCATGCTTTTTGCCACAGTGTACACACGTGTTTGAGTTTACACTCTTTGAAACCACACTGCCCTGTAGCGCAGAATATCCAGCAGAAACCTTTAGGGTTTTTCTGTCTGCTGGATCCTGCCATGAAAGGGGTTTTTGCCACGCTTTGAATTAGAGAAGAGGTTGTAAAGGCCAGATTTGTTCTGGCTTGTTGCCACCCGCCACAACTCATCATGCATAACTGACCACTCGAGTTTGTGGACTTTACGAAGTTTTCTAAACTCTTTGTCATAAAACCTTGCCTCCTGGAAACCATAGTCTAATGCCAATGTTCTGATGTTGTTTCCATACTTTATCAGGTCTAAAGCGAGCGATGGGTATTTTGTAATGTATAGGGACATGTAAATATCAAACGCATTGTTCCATTGAAGGACATTGAACAGTGTCTTTATCGGAGTTGAAAGGCAGTTTGTTAGAAGTTTGACACCTGACGAAATATCATGTACTTCGTCAGGTCGCTTGACGTGTGGTAACAAGGCGGCAAAGTCTACATATACATCATCTAAAAATCATCACAAATTATTTTTCAAACTAAATGAGCTCACAAAAGGAAAAGATTTCTGGAAATTAAACAATTCTCTGTTAACAGATAAAGATTATGTGGAATTAATTAAGCAAAAGATAACTGAGGTCAAAAGCCAGTATGCATGTCCAGTTTATAACATGGAAAACTTAGGTACTGTGAATGATGAAAATTTACAATTTACAATATGTGATAAATTATTTCTGGATACT
>NW_026934260.1:0-11278 GCF_032062105.1 Saccostrea cuccullata
TAGATGCATGCATATAATAATATAAATGTATGATTTTCACATTTTTATTGACATTAATGATCGATAAACAAACAGGACATACTAATATTTTGCATTAAAAAATGCATGTAATGGTAAGTCGCCAGTTATTAGGTATGCCATGATGTTTTAGAGTTAAAACAGCTTCCTTTATCAAAAAAGAAAAATAATTTGAATTAATTACTAATAATACACCAAAAATACAAATGGCTAATTCATAGATCTAGTAAGAGAAGGGCACTCTGTAATGAAGGTTTGTAATGATTAGGAAACCGATAGAGGATATCTTTACTACACAGCTTTTCAGGATTGATAGACATGTTTTTACTTAATAGACTGTTAGTAAATGATGATCATTAAAGCAACTTATACACTGTAGCTATCAAAATAAGGGGACCAAAATAGGTGATAACAGCTGTGTTCCCATTGATTTGGTCAAGGTAATTACTGTATAAAGGAGTACACAGCCACTGGCAATAACGGGTCCTTAAATACCGGTATTAACAGGTGGAGATGTTAATTACAGTAGATTGTGTTTATTTAATTTAATACCATATGTAAAACATTATAGGTAATCAATTAGAATAATATCCAAGAATAGAAGTGTAAAAACGGACGGAACATTTAAATTGCATTTTTGGAAAGTTTTGAAAAATATAAGCACAAATATAAATATATAAAAATATATACTATAACATCAGTGTAACAGAGTAGCGATTTTAGTATTCAATACACGAGCGTTCCTTTCCAAACAATGTATTTTTTAGAGATTTGCTAACCTCCTAAATGTTAACAATTTTGTTTGACAATAGCTTGACTCATTTTAGAAATGGTTTGTTAGTAGAGCTCTTGTGTGTATGTAATCAATAAAGAGACATTAATATTAATATTTACATTTGCTGTGTTTTTCTACTAAGCCAGCAGTGAAATACATTTAAATATATTTCCATTTCTATTTTTTATTCTTTGAAAGTTAGCGGAGTAAATTTCTTGATAGTTCTACCAGCATGTAAATAAGGCAGGCCAATAGGTCAGGAGCTAAAGGGGCCTAACATGCATGCAAATTTCGTGCGCATCTGCCTCTGTTTCTGACGCTAAGGAGGCGAAATATGCATGCAAATCTCAGCCGGTTGCCTTTGTGCTGACTTCAATTGGCGAGGACTATTGGAATTGGCATGGGAGTCTTCGTGTAATTTAAATCTATCTCTTCATTGTTAAGGTCTCAATCTACAATTTTATTTCAAACTGAAATGGAACTAGAAGTACTATGAGCTATGAGCTCACTAAATGATTTCCCCCGCCTCCCATATAAATATCACTGGAGTGTCAATGTTTTGTTGTGGAAAATCCAAAATATGTGTTAGATCAAAAAGTAAAATAGGAGGTGCACAATGGCAATATGTAATAACGATTTAAAGGTTCATTAAATTTCCTTCAGTGGTATGAGAGGAGTTGCGGATAAGAGATGGATACCCCTAAGCGTAACAGACAGACGGACGGACGAACGGACGGACGGACTTACATAACGATTACTATATACCTCCCGCTTTTCAAGCGGGGGTTTTAAATACATGTATAAGGAATTACTGTCTAGTTAGTATAGTATGCGAGGGACATCAGCAATATTGGGAAACATCTGATAATTTATGCATAATTGGCATACTATACTACCTAGACAGTGAATCCTTAAACCATTTTCATGTATACTCACGAGTAGAAATATAATATACACAGAGAAACTCGCGCTAACATGACGTCACACAATGTGACTACAGCGACGTTAGTAAAAATGAAAGGATATAGGGTAGCGAAAATTTAATGAAAAAAGTTATCTAACATCTAAGATGGATCATGATTATTGGAACATTTTTCACAAAGTACGTAACCACTGACAAATCTTTCATCAGGTAGTTTGCATCCCAGGTACAGACTAAAACTGAGATAATAAACCGTGTACAATTATTCATTTACACAACTGCAATGGGAGAACATTTAAAATTAGATTTTAGTGTTATTTAAAGTTATATAAGCTTCGTCATTGTGTTTCCAAGTAATTGATACAGAAAAGATAAAGTATTTTCGTTTATTATGGAAATAAGGATAAAAAGAGATGATGTTAGAGAACATTTTCCATCAAAGTGAATAATAACAAAAATGATTCTTTTTCAAACCTTTAACACCCCTGCATCATCTATTGTAAAGAACAAGTAATTATCGGGGAGGTATTTTCTTTAATTGACTTGTGTCTTGACATAGAAGATTTTAAATGATTTCATGCTTTTTTTATTGTGGTGCTGAATTAAAAGCCCTGAGTATACAAGATATATTCAAGAAGCCAGGGAGGGTAATTGTATATTTGTGATGTAATGAATGTATCAGTATCCTTAGCCTTAGAAAAACATACTATCACCGGAAGCTCTCTATTAATATAAAATAACGTCAGTTTCCGAGTTTTATTCTTTACAGTTTTATTAAACACTCCTGAAAATTTGAAATATTTAGATTGTTTATAATTTTTGAATATTTTGATTTTAAAAATTAAAATATTCAACTCAGGGTCCTTGCAATAAAAAAATCTTATATTTGCTATTTGATATTAGTATGGATACATGCATATAATAATATAAATGTATGATTTTCAAATTTTTATTGACATTAATGATCATAAACAAACAGGACATACTAATATTTTTAAAATAAATGCATTTAATGGTACTTCGCCAAATATTAAGTACGCCATGATAAGTTAAAGTTGAGACTGCTTCATGTATCAGAAGAAGAAAAAAAAACTATATAAATTAATTCCTAGTACTTAAAACACATCAAAAATACAAATAGTTTATTCACAGATCTAATAAAGAGAATGGGCAATCTCTTATATATGGAACGCCGTAACTGCCTTATGTGCAGAACTTGCATTATATGCTTGCCTGTTACTTTGTCATTATATGATGGTATTTTGTCATCAAATGATGGTACTTTGTCATTTTTTGATGGTATTTTGTCATTATATGATGGTAATTTGTCATCATATGATGGTATTTTGTCATTATATGATGGTATTTTGTCATTATATGCGACTACTTTTCATTATACTACTTATCATTATACTACTATTTATTAAGGTCTTCCGTCTTCACGGAAGACCTTCTAGTGATTCTACTGTTTCTTATTAAGGTCTTCCGTCTTCACGGAAGACCTTCTAGTGATTCTACTGTTTCTTATTAAGGTCTTCCGTTTTCACGGAAGACCTTCTAGTGATTCTACTGTTTCTTATTATTATTCTTATTTTTTTCCCCAAAATTTTGTGCAGGCGATTTCTCAAAAACTAATCGGTGGTTTTCTATGAAACTTTCAAGAATTATGCGTCATTATATGAACTTTGTTCATCAGAAGGAATATTTGGAATACTCACCTTCGGTTCCAAGTTATGGACAGTTTTCTGATGTTAAAATGGATTTTTGTCCCCCCTTTTTTACGAAAATGGTCTAAGATATTAACTGGAGACTTCTTAAAGATAATAGATGATGACTTTTAGATATGTGAAATCACCTTTTCGTGTGTCGTCAGTACTTCCGGTCGCTAGCGGAAGCGAATTAAAAAAGTCCGTGTTTTCTAACTTTTTTGTTTTTCAATATTTTTCATTTATTTTTGGAATGTTAATAGAAACTATTCTTAAAATGCTAACTATATAATTTGTTTGAACATTCATTAATCCTAATTCTAGATATTAACATTTAAAAATCTGAAGCGGGTCCAATATGGCGGCTGCCTATGTCAACTCCGACATTTCGCAATAGGGTTTTTCAGAGGCAGCCAAGCGTTTGCTTGAACGAAAGTAAATAAGGATAAATGAAATGTAAAGGAATACAGGGATTATCACGATGTAGTTACGTTGCAATTCTGTGTCAAACTAAGTTTAAATCGATGGTCGTCTCAAATGTCTTCTATAATTGGTTTTGGCTGGTTCTCAAAGAAGAAAAAGAAAAGACTAAATGTGCAAATGAAATACATACCTACTATCATTTGTTTTGCGGAAAAAAACAGATCTTAAATCATAGTTACAAATAATAGTTTTAAGAAACAATATCGATGTATAAAGTAAGTATTAAACGTATCTCTTGTTTTGCTCATGCACACTTGAGTCATATTAAACTAATAGGAAAGACAAACATAGTAAAACCACTTTTTATAAGAATTGAGTTTATATTAATATTCTTGTCTCAAAGAATAGATTTATGTTATTGAACATAAATGGTATCTGATTCCTTGGCCGTCTTAGGTCGACACATGTTTCTCGGCGAAACATTTCAACCTTTTTATGAAAGTTTAATAACTAATAGGGATAGTTCAGTATGGGGATAAACAGAAAATTTTAAAGTAAAAAACTTATAGCAGTTTCGCTGATTTAGTGTTACTAATCTATCTATGCATAGAATTTGTAAATGTGTTAAAAACAATTTCTTTACCTTGAAATTTTAGCTATAAGAACGTTCTTTTTTTATTTCCATTGAAGCTATAACACCTATTTAATTGGACATTCCAAAGAAAAGGCACGAAGATTTACTGGTGGCGTTTGGCGCAAAAATATTAATAGTAAGCGCCTTTCATTATTCAGAAATATATGAAAGTAGATTTAGAGCTGTGGTCCCAGTAGTGTAATAGTAAGCGCTTTGGATTTTCATGCTGGCGACCCGGGTTCAATCCCCTTTGTTTCCATAAAAGGTTTTTTTTTACTTTTTCAGCTCGATTTTGTGGGGTTTTTTTCTGAATTGGACGGAAGACATCTCGTTGCTCGCAACGAGTTTCTTTTCTAGTTATACTACTTTTCTTTATACTACTTTTCATTATGCTGCTTATCATTATACTACTTTTTATTATACTACTTTTCATTGTACTACTTTTCATTATGCTACTTTTCATTATACTACTTTTTATTATACTACTTTCATTATACTACTTTTCATTTTACTACTTTTCATTATACTACTTTTCATTCTACTACTTTTCTTTATTGCCTGACGTCACGGCGTCAGGCACTACTAAAGATCAATATTTCCTAGGTGCGAAGCTAAGAGGTCAGATTTAGCCATTAAGATTTTGAGCATGCTGATTATCATCGGATTTTGTTACATGCGTTTCAGCAATAACAGTTAGCAGAAAAATAACCATATTGCTAATACAATACATTGATGTATTTATTTCCTTTAGCTTTTTGCTAGCAGCTATTTATTTCATGCGAGTTCTTATACGGACATGTCCGTTTGACCTTTTTTCTGCGTTTCTATACTACTGGATTAGTCCATTTGTCTACTATGTTAGGGGTGACACAATCATTTCGCGCCAAAATGTCACGTGTAAAATTTTGCGCCCTTTTCCTGGACTATTCTATTGGATGGAAATGAAAACTGCATGAATGATATAAAGTATGTTCTTTTTTGTCGGAATCATGGTCGAGCTTTGGAAAAAAAATATATCGGTGATATTGTGAAGTGAGTTAGAAGTTACATCATTTAAAGTAATAAAAACGAAACGAAGAAAAACCTCGTAAGAGGATGCACTGGCCAAATGTACATCTGATCGTAACCCCCCCTCCTCCCCCCTCCAGGGGGTTTTCTCCTACAAAAACAGAGTACATGTATAGACTTATGAAAGTGTCCTCTCACTTTTGCGCGTACAAATATTCTTGATGTTGACCCCTCATCCCTGGGAAAAACTTCCTGAATCCGCGCCTGTCGCCATTCATATATCGCCGTCAAGTTTGTTGCATGGGTCATTTAAGCATAAAGGGCTTTATTTATTTCACGTTTCCAACAATCTTTGATGCTCTGGCATACCCAAAAAACTATTAAACATATTCTGCATATCAATCATAACCGTTACGATTCCCAATATCTTGTAGTTATATTTTCAGCTGTCTTCCTCAAAGCCTATGCTGTATGCAGTTGAATCTAATTTATGTAACCTTTACATATAACCATGCTTTCCAGCATTAATTAATTACATTAGGTTTTTTTCCTTATTTACTTCAGGTGTTTGAAAATCTAGTCCAGGGCCTAATCACTCCCCACTCTTGACAGTCTATAGAAAAATCAGCACGTACTAGATTTTAATAAATCTGGTCAATACAGGAAGTTTGTTGTTTTTCATCTCATAAAAAAATTCAGCTCCAGTCTCGTATCAAAATGCCCGAATGGGAAGGGAAGATTCCGGGATTATTTTGTGTCAGCCATGATTTGACGTGAACCCAAGTGACATACTGTTACGTCACCCAGAATGGCTTGCCTGTCTGCTCCTCGATTTCGTACTGCCAGTCTAGGAACAGCGAATTTGTAGAGACAAGGGTGTGGATGACCGAGACTACAAAAAATGACGAAAAAGTAGTAGCATATAATGAAAAGTAGTATAATGTAATAAAAAGTAGTATAATGAAAAGTAGTAGCATATAATGACAAAACACCATCATATAATGACAAAATACCATCATATAATGACAACGTATTATCATATAATGACAAAATACCAGCATATAATAACAAAATACCAGCATATAATGATAAAATTCTATCATATAATGACAAATTACCAGCATATAATGACAAAATACCATCATATAATGATAAAATACTATCATATAATGACAAAGTACCAGCATATAATGAAAGTCCTCCACGTAAGGCAGCTACGGCGTTCCATATTCATACAGCTTTTTAATGATACGAAAACCGAAAGAAGATATCTTTAAAACACAACTTCTCGGGATCGATAGACTTATGTTATTTTCTTAAAAGACTGTTTTTAAACGATGATCATTAAAACAACTTATATCTATCAAAAAGGGGGATCAAAGTAGGTGATAACAGCTGTGTGCACATTGATTTGGTCACGGTTATTGCTGTATAAAGGAATACACATCCACGGGCTATAAAGAGTCCTTAAATATTAACAGCGGAGATTTTATCTACAGTAAAATGTATTTATTTAATTTAGTTACATGTGTTATGTATAAAAGGTAATCAATTATAATTATATCACAATACAGAAGTATAAAAACGGAGAGAACATATAAATTACAATTTTGGGAAGTGTTCGTTAATTATATGTACAAATATGAATAGATAAAAATATACACATCAGAGTAACCGAGATGGAATTTCAGTATTTGATTGATACTAAGACGTTCGAAAGCGTACCCGGTTAACCGGATACTCATTGACATCCCTAGGAAATAATATCGTGATGTCCACCCATCCGTCCGTCTGTTAGTCTGTGGGCTACTCATCTCTTATCCATCTTATAATGTTTGTTAAAAAGTGCCATTGAGCACCTTCTACATTATACTTTGATCTGACACTTAGTTTTTCAATTTAGTGTTGTTATAGAAATCTATTTTATCGGTACTATCCTCTTTTGTTCATGATCAGACAATGTTCAAAACCATGATGTTCTAAAAGAAAACATTTTCAACAGTGGAGAGCATTCACGGTAGTTCAGTTGGTAGAGCACTCGCTCCGTGATTGAGATTTCGTGAATTTGAATCTCGGCCGCGACTGACCTAAGTCGAAATAAAACGGATAGCAAATGTTACTTCACCATGCGATCGGCATTTTGAAGTGAAAGTTGCAGGTCCTTCGGATGACACCTTAAAAACCGACGCCCCGTATGAAGGAAGACGTTGGCATAATAAACATCCCTCACTGTTCAATGGGCCTGAGTTCCAAGTAAAGGTCTTAATTTGAGGCATAAGATTACATCTCTATATGAGTGAAAAAAGTCTCGAATGGAACTAGACACAACATACAATTACTCAATTTACAAGGGAGATTATCGCATTTTCAGGACCTCACTGCTGCCATCCACTAACAATTGTGATATTAGTTGTATGTCACGGAGACCGTAACAGATGTTTGTAAATGTCCCATCGTCTTTCTTTTGATGTCACATTAACACAGAAATTTTAATTTTTCTTTCGAAAGGCGAAATTTAATGGAAATGTATAAAAGGCTTGGCGTTAAAATTATAATTTGGTTATATTTTAAAAACCAACAAGGTAAGACAAGGGACAAATAAAATGGTAAGTTTCTGCGTATATTTGTTTGGCTTAAACTTTTATACAATGTATTGATTATCAATTTCTTAAAAAAGAACCAAAAAATGGGCATTTTCATATTATTGTCTGCTCAATTGTTCAATTGATTTTTTTAAGAATAGTACTTGACTTGAGAATCATCGAGGAACAAACGTCAATGTTTAGAACTAGCGTTTCAAGTATATTATAAATATATATATATATATATATATATATATATATATATATATATATATATATATATATATATATATATATATATATATATATAATTGGATTAAATTTTCATTGGCCTCAATAACAGAAATTTAATAAATTTGATAGATGTCAAAATATCTTAACATTATGCTAACCTCCTCTGAAGAACACCACAATGGTTTAATCTAATTTAATATATGTCCGACTTTCCTAAATAACGGGTCCTAACAATCATTGTATGTTTATCACCAGATTTTCTATTGTAACATTAAAAAATATCATCAAGTTATTCCGAGGATCATGATTTCTACCACTAACTCTTTCCATCACTCCATCCAATTTTTGAGAGGAGAAAATAAACTATAAATTCCTCTAACCATGCAAACATTATTTATCTATTTTTTTATTTAAACAATACGTTAAATTGATATGTTTTCAAATTAAAATGGCAACCTTCAACCACTCAGGGACCAGAGTCCAGTGATTTTAGATTTACAATTAAGAATGACAACCCATTGCATTAAATAACCATGCTAATTGTTGTTGTTGTTGTTTTCCTACATCAAAGAAATATATTAAGTACAGTTATGAATATTATTACTTTATTTCTTAATTTTAGTTGTAACTTGTAATTTGATTGGATACAAAAAAGTCATGTGAAACCTAATCGCTGTAGTCATCGTCACAATGACTTATTGTAGTTCAAAACGTACCAGTACTGTAGGCTTGACGTTAAGATTAAAATATGTACAGTTTAAATGCATTTTTTAAGGGGAAGGTTGTCTTATCTTGTACACCTAATGATTTAAAATAAAGTTATGAGGACTAAATTTTAATCGATAGCTACCAAATATATGCTAGCTTTGGAAAAACATGGTTTTGAGCAGTTTACCTTTAGCTTTGTTAAGAAACAACCTCGCGTCAACTGTCATAACCCAAGCTGTACACTGTACCTTGGATAGCTATTAAATTAATTCCTTGAATAATTTCATCTTTACAATATCCTCATGTTTGTTTCTTGTACTATTAATTTTAAAATTAGCATAAATTGCTTGCACGAAACACGTTAACAGCAATTTAAAAGTCCAATGATGCAGATTGTGATTTCTATGGAATTTAAAATGATACCTAAAAATTCAAATAAAATACTTGTATCTTAATTCAATTTTAGAGTTCTGACACCAGCATCAATCGGATTATCAAACATCCTGTCCACCATGAAACATCTGAAGTTGAATCGGGGAATGCGGTAAATAATAAATATTTTAATTCGAACATATATCTGTAAAAATAAATTGAGATTTTTGTGGCTTGTGAAATTTAAACACTTCATGGAGGACATGTTCCTACCAACACCAAGAAAATAACAAAAACACACTGTAAGGAAATTAGTGTTGGCAACGAGTACCCGTTTAACCGGTTAATCGTCGAACGATGCGAGTATCCGTTAGTAAAATTGATATTCGGTTACTCGGATAGAAATGCATCTTATATAGTAAATATAAAAAATAAAATATTATTTTGTTTATAAGCTTATACATTAAACATTTCTCTAATTTTCTTTACTGTTATACTTAATTACCCAGTGTTTCACTAATACGATCAATTTGTTTTGATTAGTTTTCACAGTTCATTATTAAATAGCTTTGATTGCCAGCAGGTTATACAAGTTTTGAAGACCCGATCGCGAGTTATAATCACCTCATTAAATAATTTAACAAAATACCGCAAAAGACATATACATGTAGCTTGAAAGTATTTCAAAAGAATAGCTGATTCGATACCTGTAAAATGTTATTTATAAGAACTGGAGTTATCCTGTAAGGTTGTGACCACAATTTTTAAAAATAATTATTCTCCTTGATCGTGACATATATCGGGGGTCGAAAAGTCAAAGGCGATGAACGCCACTGTACACTTGAATATCTATTTTCTTCTTATGATTTAGTTAATTTTTTGTATTTTAATATCAAAATTCTTTCAATATAATGCGTGCATGTGTATATTAATTTTAAGTTTATAAATAAAGTTCATTCACAATATATTTGTGTTTTATTACTACCGATGAGTAAAGGATGAGATAAATGATATTAATATATGAATATGAATAAATCATGCGAGTAACCGGGTACTCGATCAGAAGATTGAGCGAGTAACCGGTTACTAAAAATCGTCCGATTTGCCAACACTAAAGGAAATGGGTCCTTTCACGGTAATGTGCAACATCTTATTCATAAACGTTTTTTTTAGAAAAACATTTTTTTTCTACACTGACAGGTTGGGCAGTTGCTTCTCGGTGAAGAAAACACACACGAGAAAAACAATCCTAGATGTGAGATGAATGGGAAACATTCTAAATGTGCCTTTCTCAAAAGAAACAGTCTAATCATTAGCGTGCTGATTGGAGTGGCTTTAAGATTTGTCTTTGGGTTTGGTTTGAGAGTTGTGGCGCCTTCAGACGATGCTATCATTTGGATTGGTAAGTGTTTTCTGGTTGCTAATATGGATTTCATAAACCAGGATGACTCACCAATTAAAATGTACTTAATATATGATGTAAGGTAAGATTGTGTAGAATCTCAAGTGAGGTAAAGATAAAAGCAATTATAATTTCTTCAACAAAGCAAAAGTCTTCATTTTCCATTCAAATTATTATTTCTTTTGAATCAACAATCTTCAGTAGTTTCCGAGTTTCCGATACTCCATAAATGAAGAACTTTGACAAAACCAAGCGTTCCTATATGTGTTCCCATTCTGCACACAATTGATACTTCTAAATTTAAAGATATAGAACAATATGTCTAAATTGTGTTTTGATAACGATTATAGCATGTATAGTCTGATTTCTGGTTAGGATTTACCTAAGATTACCTGTATTTTACCTGTGTATTATGAACCTGAAGAATAAATATTAATTCAATGTACATGTATATTAATGTTTATTGGAAAATTTTAAAGCTGATAATTCAGAAA
>NW_026934261.1:0-11256 GCF_032062105.1 Saccostrea cuccullata
TATCTCTTAACTAAGTAAAAAAAAAGGGGGGGGTCAAAAATTTAAAAGTGCAACATTCAATATTTTTGTTCTTTGACTTCAAT
This sequence comes from Saccostrea cuccullata, assembly GCF_032062105.1. Lineage (NCBI taxonomy): Eukaryota > Metazoa > Mollusca > Bivalvia > Ostreida > Ostreidae > Saccostrea > Saccostrea cuccullata. Next base: position 84 of record NW_026934261.1, read on the forward strand.
TTATCCCGTGTGGACTCTTTGTGTTGAGATTGTCGTTATCTGCTGGACTCTTTGTGTTGAGATTGTCGTTATCTGTTGGACTCTTTGTGTTGAGATTGTCGTTATCTGTTGGACTTTTTGTATTGAGATTGTCTTTATCTGCTGGACTCTTTTGGTAGAGATTGTCGTTATCTACTGCACTCTTTGTGCTGAGATTGTCGTTATCTGCTGGACTCTTTGTGTTGAGATTGTCGTTATCTGATGGACTCTTTGTGTTGAGATTGTCGTTATCTGATGGACTCTCTGTGTTGAGATTGTCGTTATCTGTTGGACTCTTTGTGCTGAGATTGTTGTTATCTGTTGGACTCTTTGTGTTGAGATTGTTGTTATCTGTTGGACTCTTTGTGTTGAGATTGTCGTTATCTGTTGAAGTCTTTGTGCTGAGATTGTTGTTATCTGTTGGACTCTTTGTGTTGAGATTGTCGTTATCTGTTGGACTCTTTGTGTTGAGATTGTCGTTATCTGTTGAAGTCTTTGTGCTGAGATTGTTGTTATCTGATGGACTCTTTGTGTTGAGATTGTCGTTATCTGATGGACTCTTTGTGTTGAGATTGTCGTTATCTGTTGAAGTCTTTGTGCTGAGATTGTTGTTATCTGTTGGACTCTTTGTGCTGAAATTGTCGTTATCTGTTGGACTCTTTGTGCTGAGATTGTCGTTATCTGTTGGACTCTTTGTGCTGAGATTGTCGTTATCTGAAACGTGCCTGTTAAAAGATGGAGGAAGGGACAAAACCTACGGCCCAATCTTCAATGACTTAACTTTACTTCATGAATTTTCTCCTTCCCCCTTCCCCTGCTTCCGACGCCTATGAGTAATGACGGAACTATAGAAAACTGACTAAGTCAGAAAAGGACTCGCAAAGGACAGTAAAAGGAACTAAACAATGTTACTTTGGGATTTAAACATTTATACAAAGAAATTTCTTGTAATCGCTTATACAAAACGATTTCCTTTTAAAATCGGGTTGACAGGTAGACGTGTTTATTTGAATATGTAATTCAACATGTCAACATCTCGTCATAGGTTTGGATTGTCAAATGGAGATGTATACATCTAACTGTTATCATTGCACATGTGAAAAGAGAATGGAAATTTACTCTTTTAGGCATTCAATGAACATGTATCTTACATATGTATGATATGAATGCCCCCCCCCCCCCCCCCACACACACCCAGCCTTAAGATGATACTTGTAGTAATATAGCTTAATAAATATACATTGAGTTATAAAAAAAACTTAAAAATTTTTTTTTAAAGTTTTTGTTGTTATTTCAGATCTATTCTTGGTTTTTTATTTTACTAAATTATTTCATCAAAGGGCTTGTAAATATTCATTAAAAAGTAATTTGCATGTATTGTGTTGTACATATATTTATATAGGAATACAGCTGATATAATCATACATGAATATTTATGATCTTTCAAAAATATTATAATAACAAAACCGATTTACTGCAGATTATGTGGATGGGACTATTATCGTCTTATTTTGTACTTGGCTCGCATTTATAAAGATAAAGATCAGATGTTGACAATTAAAAAAAAAAGTTATGACGGTTTTTTTTGTTGCAATTTCTGCATATCTTAAATTGCATGAAGTCATTTGTCGGTAAAACTTAGAAAAAACAAGAGGCCCAGGGGCCACAGCGCTCACCTGAGCACATCGGCTAGAAAAAACACATATCAGATCAGAGCTGAAAGTTTACAGAGGCGGGGGAGGGCTTGAATTTTAATCCCCCTGGGGTTCATGATTTGAACAAACTAGAATCTACACTACCTGAAGATGATTCCATATTAATATCACTAATCATAGCTATGAAGTACTTGAAAAGATGATTTTAAAAAATTTCCCTATAAATTAGGGATGGGTATCGCCAAAAATTTCGTATTGCGAGTTAACACGATTTTTTCCCAAAGTATCACGATAATATCATGATATTTTTAAATGCAGTTTTCACAATGATTTTATATGAAAAGTAATTATTTTTCTTAAAAATATGCTAGAAAAACAAAATTTTACGTTCTTGAAATTTTTATGTATATAAAATCAATTATGTTTGGACGATAAGATGCCGTTCTTTTCACAACATTTTTTATACTTTCTGCAATTGTAATTTGAAAGATTGAACAAATAAATGAATAATTTCTGGACTTTATCATATGTACCTAAAAACCGGTATTTAGGTCTCCGTATCACGATATGTATCACGCAACAAAAAAATCATGATATACCGGTATACCGATAAAATCGCACATCCCTACTATAAATCCCTATGTAAAACTTGGGTCGGCCATTTTGGCCCCACCCTAGCCCCGGGGGTCATGATTTGAACAAACTTGAATCTACACTACCTCAGGATGATTCCACATGAGTTTCATCTTTCCTGGCCCAGTGGTTCTTGAGAAGAAGATTTTTAAAGATTTTTCCTATATATTCCTATGTAAAACTTGGGTCGGCCATTTTGGCCCCACCCTAGCCCCGGGGGTCATGATTTGAACAAACTTGAATCTACACTACCTCAGGATGATTCCACATGAGTTTCATCTTTCCTGGCCCAGTGGTTCTTGAGAAGAAGATTTTTAAAGATTTTTCCTATATATTCCTATGTAAAACTTGGGTCGGCCATTTTGGCCCCACCCTACCCCTGGGGGTCATGATTTGAACAAACTTGAATCTACACTACCAGAGGATGATTCCACATGAGTTTCATCTTTCCTGGCCCAGTGGTTCTTGAGAAGAAGATTTTTAAAGATTTTTCCTATATATTCCTATGTAAAACTTGGGTCGGCCATTTTGGCCCCACCCTACCCCCGGGGGTCGTGATTTGAACAAACTTGAATCTACACTACCTGATGATGATTCCACATGAGTTTTATCTTTCCTGGCCCAGTGGTTCTTGAGAAGAAGATTTTTAAAGATTTTTCCTATATATTCCTATGTAAAACTTGGGTCGGCCATTTTGGCCCCACCCTAGCCCCGGGGGTCATGATTTGAACAAACTTGATTCTATACTACCTGAGGATGATTCCACATGAGTTTCATCTTTCCTGGCCCAGTGGTTCTTGAGAAGAAGATTTTTAAAGATTTTTCCTATACATGTATATTCCTATGTAAAACTTGGGTCAGCCATTTTGGCCCCACCCTAGCCCCGAGGGTCATGATTTGAATAAACTTGAATCTATACTACCTGAGGATGATTCCACATGAGTTTCATCTTTCCTGGCCCAGTGGTTCTTGAGAAGAAGATTTTTAAAGATTTTTCATATATATTCCTATGTAAAACTTGGGTCAGCCATTTTGGCCCCACCCTAGCCCCGGGGGTCATGATTTGAACAAACTTGAATCTACACTACCTGAGGATGATTCCACATGAGTTTCATCTTTCCTGGCCCAGTGGTTCTTGAGAAGAAGATTTTTTTAAAATACCATTAATTTTTCTCTAATTCATAATTATCTCCCCTTGAAAAAGGGCGTGGCCCTTCATTTGAACAAACTTGAATCCCCTATACCCAGGGATGCTTTGTGGCAAGTTTGGTTGAAATTGGCCCAGTGGTTCTTGAGAAGAAGTCGAAAATGTGAAAAGTTTACGGACAGACAGACAGACAGACAGACAGACGGACAGACGGACGCCGGACAAAATGTGATCAGAAAAGCTCACTTGAGCCTTCGGCTCAGGTGAGCTAAAAACTGATCTGTAAATACCAGGTACACTTACTATTAGTAAATAGTTCATATAATAATAAACTTGTACGTATTTCTACAAAATTTAAAGTGAAAATATTTCAAAGAATTTCAGGGACACAAAGCTGGAGATAAAAATATATATATAGATATAATTATAATTGTCATCTCCCTCGGGAGATGACACATTAAGATAAAGATTGTATGCCGGAAGTGAAGTCCTAGTGTAAGCCTCCATTAATCTTTCGGGAATCCTCGATGTTTTACAATATTTCAAGTGAGAATCTACACAATGAGTTCCAAGTAGCCGTAAACTAGTTTTCTTTTTGAAGAACTACCTTAGAAGTGTGCGATCTACTTTCGGTTTTGGCCTATTTGAAAGCCAAGAAAAATTTAGAAAAGAAGTACGATGCTTATTGTCATCTCTCTAGAGAGATGACACACATTAAGTTTGATTTTCGGATGTGAAGTCCCAGTGTAAGCTGCCATTTAACAGTCGGCAATCCTCGGCTGAATCCACTGCTCTCCATACAAAAAGAGCGAGGTCACCGAGTTGGCGATGTACTTTATTTCCATCGATAAAGAAAACAAGCTGCACAGAAATCAGAGAGAGTTAGACACACACAATCGACTGGATTGCGGAGTCTTCAAATATACACTGACATTCTTAAATATTCTCCGAATATGGTCAGAATTAACAAGATAGAATCATCTAACTAGGTCAGCGCGTGTGTAAATATCCTCTGCAGCCGAGGCGTGGATCCAATTAAGAATTCACAAAAAACCCAAAAATCAAATTTATTTTACCATTTACAAAAGTAATTGTTTATTTTTAGTATGCAGATAAAGTTTTTAAAAAGAAAACGCAGAAATAAACGCATTGCACGTGACTTTTGACGATCACTATAATGGCACAACACTGTATTCCTAAAACAGCCTAAGTTCAGAGTTGGCTAATTAGGACTCTTTTTTCAGATAATTTATAAATGCTTAATTTTATGTTAAATGTTATTACTTACCTGTATTTAAAAACATGTAGGCGTTATTTCTTTGGATAAGCTATGTAAAAGTGTGTAAATGTAGATTTGATATTGTATGTGCTTTCAAGTTAATTACGTTGATGGCAGTTTTCCCTTTCCTATGCTATATTTCGACAGGGCCTTGTGCATGTGCTTATATTTTATAAAGCATTAACAGTGGCGGATACAGGAATCTTGAAAAGGTGATTCAGGGTAGGGGCCTACAGCCTCACACAAAAAATGAATCATGAAATCTTATGTATATTTTGGACACAAAAAGGGCGAACCTGCCCCCCCCCCCTCCCCTCAAATTAGCCAGTGCTGATAAAAGTCACCGCCATTTTGATTATGAATGTAAAAGAAGCTATATGGTCGAACAATTATATGCATTATCATGATTATATACCTTTCTATTTTCAAAACAATTAGACCGCTAACATTTTGTTTGTGACTTAGTAAGATCATATGATCCAATTAAAGAATCAAAGTACTGAAAGTACTGAAAAGCGGTTAGCATGCTTTCATCTAATATGTACCGAACAGTGCATAAAATGATGATATTTAAGTATGCATATCTTTGTCCAATGTCATCAGAGAAGAAAAACCCAGACATTCTGTTTTTGTAATACTTTACTCAATAGTAAAACCAATATCATTCCAAACTGATGTCACAGATGGATGCAATCTAATTAAAATTAGATGTTCCGAATCCGCTACTGCTTCTCAAACATCTAACAACATCCTATTTGGGGTCATGTAAGAGTGAATCTTCGATTAGGCAAAGAAAATGGTTCCTCCGAAATCCTGGCTAATAGTTCAGATGGGTTTCTTGTTTTCACCACCCAACCAAAACACCCGAGGAGATTTGTAGTAAAAAGATATGCATTGCAAAAGTTGTGTTATGTATGACGTGTGGAGTATCTTGTATAGTTTGTGCTCTTTCGTTTGCATTATTCACGTTTAGATGCCGGACTGCAGAAGATACATGAAATTTATTCAAAAATTACTTCAACGTAAGACAGTATCAATAATGATGATATGTAGCCGTGGAATTAATTTGAGAACTGTTTACCGAGGCTTCAATATACATGGCCAAAGTGTTTGTGTTTACTTGTACATGTATTCATAATTGAAAGGTCGCTCTGATGTGACCCCGAAGGGGATGTTAGATGTTTCAGAAGCGGTAGCGGATTTGGAACATTTAAATAAATTTTAATAAGATTGAAATGCATGTTTCAAAATTTAAACATGAGATTTCTTCAGTTTGAAAGACAGGAAGTGCATTTTTAAAAATTCTCTCTCGGTGGCATCGAATTGTTCTCTGGATAAAAAAAAATATGTTGATGTTGAAAATTTCATTGTCTTTTATTCTCTATTGAATCTGAAATTAGGCAATTGTAAAGCCTACTATAACAAACAACTAAAAAAATGACAAGTTAAATTCTTTAGATTAATGGATTTGGAGTAATGTAGATCTACAGCTGGCTAGTCAGAGAAAAAAGGATGGCTGAGGAGAGACTTTGTAAATGAATTGATATCAGAGAGATTCAGTTGTGTAGGCTCATCGCGGCAATATAATTAACCTGTCAACGAGGGATGCTTACTTTTTCTAGGCAACGGATCCCACCTCTTGAACTTTCAGGAGTCAGCTTTTCTTCTAAAATCGATCATTGATGATTCTGTATTTTGATACAGATACTGAATACTTCCTTTAGTAATATTATAAACTACTACTTCTACGGGAAGACTGGCGAGTAAACAAGATTATCAAGCTTTATGAAATATATTTTATTGACTTTTCAAACAAGTAAATGTTCGAATAAAGTAAATGGTATATGAGAATCATTTGAAAGAAGTCTTGCACAATATAAGGCACAATATCTAGATAAGGACATATAAGGTGTTTTTATCATATACTCTTCATGCAATAATGTTCTCAAATAAAACATGAAAAGTAAAGTTGTGTAATCAATCAATACTAGTATTTAAAAATTCAAATGTACATTAAAAATCAGTGTAACTTAAGAAGTTATCAGTGTCACTTTCTTCAATATGTCGGTTAAACAATATACACTGATTTTTTTTTCTATCAATGTGCCTCTTAACACCTGTATTTTAATTTTATTCTTCTCAAACGTTTAAAACAATAATCGACAAATTGGACAAATTCAAATTTTAAAAGTATTTTCACAGCTAATAATACGTTCCCTAGGAATTGATCAAATATTCAAAACTTATAAATAAGCATTAAGTATATATTTTAAATTTTTGCTAATTGCCAAAATTTTTCATACCTCATTCTTCTGTGAAAATAATATCGGTTGATTTTTAGAAGAGGATCACAATGCTGATTAAAATAAATATATATTTCTCCATTTTTTTTCAAAATTGATTTTACTACTTTAAGTGCTCCATTATTTTTTACAAAACTAAAAGTAAGTAATCCCTTATGATCGATTGTTATAAATTATCAAAGACGGAGTAGAGAATTTATCCCTGGGAGCAGAGCTTTTATAATCTGTTTATTAGACAGAGAAGAAAAGAGAAGAAAAACATACCTTTCATAGTGGAGGTAACCCTATTGTTTCCATAAAACGTTACAAAAAGTGTAAAACTTACAGATGCGTTCCGTGTTTTTATAAAAGCGCTTTTCAGGTATTAACTTAATAAATGGTGTTTCTTAATACTTTGGCAATGAAAATCAAACTCGATCGAGAGATTTGCTGATGTTTTTGCAGTCTGTAATAACCTCCAACCTGCTGTATAATAAACTTTCAAAAATAAACTAACAGTTGCCAGAAATCGCGATCGCGCGATACACATGTAATAAGGACCAAATTCTCAGTTCTTAAAAGTAAGTGTTGTAAGTATTGTCAATGCTTTGGTAAATATACTAATAGGAATTCGATATAATCGTTATAATAGCCACTCTTCATACACAGCATATACTTCGTTAGTACGAAGTGATATAGTAGGGGCTGGCTTTAGTCAGACTTCACAGCATATTGTTAATCTCTAACCAGGGGGCGTATTACGCCGACAGTATACAAATCATTTGCTGAAGTTACCGTTGTCGATAGGTAGGTCCTTGTGGAAGTTTCCGGTTTTGGTTGCAGAAGGATAAGATTACGAGCGATAAAGCGATGCCGATAGGTAGCGCCTTATGGAGGTTTCCGGTTGCCGACACATGCCATATAGCGGCTAGCGAAGCTAACCGCTTAAAAATCATGTAAATCTCAAATTCAAATGCGCAAATATTCATTGAGTTTAGAATAGACTTTGGAGAAAATTTGTCCTGTCGTTCCCGCTTAACAATTAGTGTTGGGCCCATTGGCAAGCTGATGTCAATTAAAAAAATTTAGGTCAATTTCGGAATTGATTTCATAATATCTTAAGAAGTATAAGGAATTACGGAATGAAATTTAAAGGAATGAAGATTGTTTATATATGGATAGATATGGATAAAAAGTAAATTTGTAAAGCATTCAATTTAAAAGAATTTTATTGGGGAAAGTAGGTACCCTATGAAAAGAATTCCATACCTTTATTTTTTTAACACCTCAATTTTTTTTCTAAGTGATCTAAAGGCCTGTGGGTCAAATGAGTATATCTTTCATCACGTGCAGTGTATTAAAATAAAATACAGTAATTATCTTTGATTAGTATTGTCATGTAAGGTAAGACATCAGCAAATGTAATTTTTTTTTTTGTAACAGATAGGCTTAGTATATATATTTTATTGAAATGCACATATAACATCATGTATAGTTAAATTTATTATTATCAAATATGATTCAAATTTCCATGTTGCACTTTGATTACAATAGGCCACGTGGTTTTCAATAAAATACCCCCCCCCCCTAAAAAAATTATATTTTTAAAACTTTGTTGTCAATCAGATGAAAACTTGTTTTTATCAAAATATATCTTTGATAATTCAATTATATACTTGATAAAAAAAAGTTTTCAATGTCTTAGTTATGTCATTTTGTTTTTCAATGAAATATTGAGAAAAATTCAATATCTTCTCTTTTGGTGCACATCTTTAACTATTATAATTTTTTTTTTAAATAGCTACACGTAGTCATAGTTCAAAAAGTCTTTAGATTGGACCTGGTATATAAAATGAACATCAACAAATTCATGTACCTCCCTTTAATATTTCTAATATTTCTAATAGACCTATGTGTAATCATGGTAATTTAGATGCAAATATGAAAACGAGTCTTTTAGATTACGTATTTTACATGTACAAACCGTGATCGTGATCAACGCTGACAGGGGTCAATGCACTGGCGGAGTAATTGTGGTCTGTAAGGATAGCTCCCCTAATCCATCGAGTCAATTGCCCTGCAGATACTTTATCATATCTCTCCTTCTGCTTTTTCGAGACGAACCCATGGCGTCTGTACTTTGGTTTCACCATCTCAACCAAAGTTACCGCGCAGACCTTGACTTCTCGTCTGCTTTTTGTTTACATTATCGTAATCCGGTTCACATCCGCGAAATGTAAAATGCTTATTATATGTTTGTTTTCTGGCATAAAAAATCGTTTATTATCATAATGTTACTTTCCATGGATGATGATTATAATTATTTGTAAAAACTATTAATTCTCTGCCGTATTGAATTCTTTATTATAACGACATTCAGACCAATTTCCGGCAGTTGGAGTTGCGCGGTGAATTCAATTTCGTCAGAAGCGAAGCACCTTAAGCTTCCTCTACGTAAAATTCTCTGTATTTTGTGTTCTTGTACAAACTGCTGAAACATATGTGGAAGTTTTTTTTCAGTCCAATGCGAAAGACCTTTTGCTGTATAAACAATTCCTTTTCTGGCTTGTTCGAATGCTTCTTCCTGGTTTTTATTCAATTTTCCCAGTGGACATTCAATTATTGTTTGTTGGGGGGGGGGGGTATAAAATGCAGATTGACTAGATGTGGTTTTAAGAACCAATGTAAAAGTTAATGATCTGCATATCAATACGACAGAAAAACAGAAAATATGTTATTAATTATTGAATGGCAAACTTAAGCTGATCCTGGTTCACGATGAAAATTGCAGAATTCTGAAGTTTGGTATATTCTCCATCCATTTGAGCAAAATTACGATTTTGGTTATAACCCTGTTTTAAGATAATCTTAACTGTGAGGATTGCAACCAAAACACAAAATAATCTTTTCTTTCCCTTTTAGTGCTATAATTTTGTTTAATTTTGATTTTTAATACAGGTACATATTTATGGCGTCTTAAACGCCATGGAAATTACTCTTAAAGTTATATAAAAAAAAACTATGTAACAGATCGGGCTCTTTATCAAAGATATTACACGTACCTATAAATATCCAGCTGTGAAATAAGGTTCCCAAAGAACTCTGTCGATTAGTGGAACTGTGATATTGCTTTCTCCTCCAGATCTTTAGACATGTCAACCACCACGAGATAAAAGGCTCTTCTGGAGAGGTAAATCTGGTGACACGCGTAATACGCTACGTGTCCAGCAAAATTCCTCATACTTTTAAGTTCACTGCCAATTAAGCTGTAAGAAAGACGGTCTGATTTTGCTCCATTTCATCAAAATCTGAAAGAATTTAGGAAAAGTGATGCAAAAGGAAAACTATTCTTTTTATGCAAACGATTTTTTTTTCGGGCGCATATTGTTTTTGTCCTGTTTTTCTAGTTTTCTTTGTTTGTCTAGTTCTTTATCTGTCTGTTTGTCTGTCTGTTGTCAATTTTTTACCTTCGCCATAACTTAACCGTAAGAAACAGAGGCTTTTTTAATAAGGTATGTTTACTCCATTAATGACGCACTTTAAACAGACACCAAGGTCAATGACCTTGTGACCTTGACTGTGACCTTTGTGCTAAAAATTGCTTCTTTGAACTTTTGTCTTTACTTAGTATAATAATGAGGTTGAAGATTGTCTTTTCAATGAAACAGAAATAAAAAAAATAATATTTAAATTTTCCGGGAATTGTATTCTAGACTATGTAATCTATTCTTTGTTATAGTTAAACCATGACAAAATATGCTCGGGTTTGTTCTTCTTTATTTTAAATCGGAATTGATCCTGTAAAGATGGCGGCTTCACGATTTCGCTTATATTGAATTACGGATATATTGAAATAAATTGCATGGTCAACTGAATTTCAATACATCCCGTTTAGGCTGTATTGAGAAGCCTCAGAGCTTTTACATTGACACTTTATACAGCGATGGCTTCAAAGGTCTAGGTAGTCATTTCATCCTTTCGTGTCCGCTATATATCTTGAGAATCTGGAAAAAAAACTTTTTAAATATTAACCATTCCAACTCCACATTTCACATATTTTTAGCTAATATAACCCCCTCCCCTTTCTTTTCATCATTATTACATTTCCTATTAAAAAATAGCTACGCAATATTGTATATTGATAAATCATTCAGCAATC
>NW_026934262.1:0-11392 GCF_032062105.1 Saccostrea cuccullata
ATACAAGGATTTTGAAGAAAAAAGCTACTTACAGCAATGCCAATTGGAGAAAAACTTGCAAAATATAACAGATTTGACTTTTAAAGCCTTCCCAAGGCTAACAAATTCTATTCTAATACGTATCGAGGCCTTATTTTGTATTCATATTTATTTCTGTTCACAGAAATAACAATGAACATTCCCTGTTTCTATTTTAACAGAGTTTATTTGAAATAATTTACTAACCTGTCAAATATTGTTATCAACCGAGTGTCCGATAACAACCGAGTTGCCGATAACGCGTTAAGCAGTGTGCTCATGTACACAATGTAAGTATAAAATTGAAAGGAATTGTTCACTTGTACTGAAATTATCTGCATTTATGAATATCATATTGCAGCAAATCGTAACTTTGACTTTCTGTCAACAATGTCGGTTTGCATTTCCTCGAATCAAAACAAAACGTAGCCTTTAAGATTTAAAAAAAAATACCAATGTGGGATTTGATAAAAATTGAAATAGACGAAGAGTTTAATGTTTGATATATTGAAGTTAATGTGGACGAATACGGAATTTTCAATTTAACTTTAGAAGCGACGACATGTCATTGAAAGAAATGCGTCAAATATTATTAAAGAAATAAAATTAAAAATCAACATACATGTATTCAAGTTCAACAAAACTTGAATTCGTATCCAGGTTCATTCGTATCCAGGTTTCATGTGATATGGAATGCATAACGCATACGTACAGTATATGGACTAAACACTAAATCTTTCAGTATTTTTTTCCTGATACATATAAAAAGAGTAGTCATTTTTATTCTGCATTCATGAATTTAAAAACGAATGCATACCTCCGGGATTCTTGACGAAATACCAGTATACCGGTATTTGCACTATAAACGACGTTTCGTCAAACGCTAATGGTCTACGCGACGCAAAAAGTAAGGGGTGGGGTAATAGGTAATGTATATCAAAAAGATGATTATGTTTTTGTGTTAAATGCTTAAAAGAATAAGCCAATGAAATTTGACATTTATATCTAAGATGGTTTTATGGAAAATCAAGGTTTAAGGAGTTCCTAAAGGGGAGTAACTTTCGGAAGTTCCTGTCCAAAAACCACTCGAACGATTGTGTCCAAAATATGCATACATGCAGTAGATATAGTCATGTACTAAATATACAAAAATAACGAAAATTAAACGACAGGAATTTTTGGGGTAGGTGTGTTGTACATCCTTGATATATATCACTCAGCTTCAATCGATTTATGTGAGCGATTTCTAGAAATTATTTTTCTCCAGACACTATGATGTTTCGGAGAATTCCACCTCAAATAAAGGAGAAAGACTTCAATATAAGTATGTGACACTCGGGGGGTGAAGATTTTAGTGTTGTAGGATTATTTTCACCTCAATCACTGTAGGAAAGCTAATCAGGTCAAGGAACATTGAAAATTCCGCTTCGAATTCCTTACCCCCGGGTGGCACCATTCCGCGCCCCCATATGTGGGATTATGCACGGTGTGAAAGCTACAGTAAAAAATCTTTAAAATCCAAGAGCTTTTGGTCAGGCCTGATGACAGCCCCCAGACTCCTGCCTAATTTTTCTGCCCCCTAACTTTAATTCCTGGATCCGTGTTTGGGAATATTCAAGCGCATAATTTTAACTGAGGAGAGAGTTCGGTCATTGTTTTCAAAAGGAGGGAATACATTTATTTTTCATCATGTTCATTTAACAAAGCTTGCAGTGCCTTCAAAATTTTTAATTCATTTATTGGGTTTACAACTTGAGAATGATTGTTTTCAAAGAAGTTGAAAATACGTTTCAAAACACCACCACATTTTAATCACTATTGAAATAAAATTTACATGCATATTTTCCATTCTTATGAGCCTCATACTAACTTCCTTAGAAAATTTACTTTTTAATGTCATTGACCTTGACCTTGGAGATATCCGTACTTGTAAAAAAACTTTAACCTTGGCCATAACTTTTGAACAATAAGGGGTAGGGATTTTATACTTATTATATGTAATCCTTTAAAAAAGACCCTTCATTGGGTTCTCAGAACTTTGACCCTTTGACCTTGACATAATTTTTTAAGGGTTAAGGGTAGTGCTTTCATATACTTTACATATCTAATCCTTGTGACAAGGCCTTTCATTTGATAACAAGAACGTTGACCCTTTGACTTTGACCTTGGAGTTTGACCTACTTAAAAAAAAATTACCTTGATTATAACTTCTGAACGGTCAGGGCTAGGGCTTCCATACTCTACATAATTACTCTATGTGTCAAGACATTTCATTGAATACATATTACCATGACATTTTGACCTTGGACTTGGAGATTTTTGTACTTATTGAAAAAAACTTTAACATTGGCCGACTTCCAAATTTCACAATTGTTTTCCAGTGAGAATATCCTACTTTTGGTACCAATTAATTGAATTTGCATTCTGAAAAGTTAATCTTTGCTATGTTGCCATACGGGGGCATCAGTGTTTCACAAACACATCTTGTTTTTTTGGCGGACACAGAGTTCGACGACATTTCAAATAAGAGGAAATTCGTCTTTTAGATAAGTTTCAGCATGTTAAATAGACGCTTGAATACCGATTTACACAAAAGTTTGAGTAAATGCCATACCCGTTTTATTTATTTATTTAATACAAGTTATTTATTTTATACAAGTTTTATTTGAATTAACAGACTATATATCAAAGTTATTCAAGTGATTTTTTCTTGTATTCAGTAGTGATAACAAAAAGTGCAAATTTAAAATTTTAGTGGCTAAACTCAAAACCGCTAAAATAATCCAAAGTCAACACATCGCAAAAAATCCGCTATACAGTCATATATACCGGGGGGGGGGGGGTGAGATCCCTTTTAGTGGTTACTAACACTGATGCATAAAATCACACCACAATCACGTTAAACAGGCGAGAGTTTTCAAAAGCTTCCAAAGAGTTAAAAAAAATGAACAAAATATGTTTGTGAAACGATGATGCCTCCATATGGCAATTTATTACGAAGGGTTAAGTTTCTCAAATGCAAGTAAAACTCCAAGGTCAAGGTCAAAAGGTCAAAATAGCTGGTATCCAAAAGAAGTTCTTTTCAGAAGAAATGCACTTCTATAAAACATGAAAGCCCTAGAACTATATGTACCTGTTCGATCAAAAGTTATAGATAATGATAAAGATTTTTAAAAGTGATGAAAAGTCTGAGGTCAAGGTCAAAATGAGTATACCTGTTGATAGATCTTATCACAATGAATACTCATGCGATGTATGAATTAAAGTCCTAGAATCAACTTTCAAAAGTTGCGACCAGGGTTTTGTTTTGTTAACGTTTTGTTTTTTTGTTTTTTTGTAATTTAAGTGGGTCAAACTCACAAGATCGAAGTCAGAGGTCAAAATTTGGTGGTACCCAAAGAAAGATCTTATCACAAGGAATACACTTGTGAAATATGAAAGTCATAGCCCCATCTAACCAAAAGTGATTAGCGAGGTTAAACATTTTGCGGACAAACAGACAGCTAGACGGACGGATCGACACACAGATGGACAGACAGACGGACAGGGCAAAAACTATTAATATCCCTGATTTTCCGATTTCGGGGGCATAAAAAAAGAATCCCTGTGCACCACATTCTAAATTTCCTTCTTTGGGGAAGGGGTGGGGTATTCAAATGCGAAATTAATGTATTTTGATATTTCAGCAACAAGAGGTGTGGGGACTCTCCAAATCAATACTTACATATATTACAACATTCTGTGGGGGACAATTATGTATTAAGCTTTCTCTTTATTGATTAAAATACCTAAATAAAATAAGGAGAGAAAAATTATCGTATGTTGCATTGCATGATTCCTTTGTTGACTCTTTCTGTACGATATACTCTTTAAAGTTAACCTATAGCTATATTTACTTCAGAAGATGTATTGTCCAAAAGTTTGTCGTCATCTTCTGGTGATATCTAAGTGAAACCTTGCATTTTACTTGTGGGTGGTCGGAGTCTTCGAAGTTAGTCACGGTTTGGTGGCCTGGTAACACAGAGGAAATTAAATCAGGCACGTAGCATCGTTTTTGAAAGTGGGGGGGCCAACCTGAGAAAAATTTTTTTTAACTTAAAGACAGCTTACTACCACTTCAAATTTTTTCCCTTACAATCCTTGCTATCACTATACTATGGTTATAAAGTGGGGGGGCCAATCATCCCATCAATGAACATTTACTATAGTAAAGGTTATGTTGGGCAAAAAATTTGGGGGGCCAGGCCCCCCCCCCCCCTGGCCCCCCCGGATGCTACGTCCCTGTAAATACAAGGAAAGAACTTAAAGTCTATTTTTTTTGCAAAATAAAAGTATTAAACCTAAAAAATATAATTCTATATGACAGAACTCGCCCTCTCTCTCTCTGAAAAAAGGAGTCCCAACTGACCCTTGGACTCCCATAGATCCGCAAATAACATGTATAGATTGTACACTTACATTTTAAAATTGTTACTATTTTTGATAGATCATAGCCATAATTTAATAACGATAAAACAAAAAGTTGGGATGTGGGGTTAATAAACTTGTGCCTTTCATTGAACATGTTGGGGAAAAGAGATATATATCTTGTTAAGAAAAAAGCTGGAGACCTTCTTGCCCCCCCCCCCCCCATTCCAGGATACTTCGTGGTTTGCCAGGTAACTATATCATGCAACAGTTTTGTATGGCTGTTTAATTTTTATTAATATGAATATAACTAATAGGTGTATCCAAGTTTCGCGTAAATTCATATACATGACAAAATATAAATGTTTTAATTCATGCATTGGTTTCCGAGAGGGGTAGATTTAGAATTTTATATTTTTGGGGGGATTAGATTGCATATCGCACCTTTCTTTTCATAGAACTAGGTGGATCTTTCAAAATCACTACGCTCTGCATGGGAGACTGTCGAACTTTGATCACGTGACCTGGGTTATAAGGTCAGATTGAAATTGCCATTTTGTCAATATCGGTCACTATTGTCATTGCTTCTGCATTGCATCTACTCAGCGCTTTCACAGCATTCTTCAAGACATCTTGCACAGAAGAAGATTTCTTCTGGGCGAGGTAAGTTTGTATTGAAGTAGTTATATTCATCAGTTTATTACTTTATAGGGGTTATTGTGGAAAACAATTCTCGCAGTGAGTAGTCGAACATTCTTGACGCCATTGTTGGCCTGCAGCAAAACAGAGATTTATAGCTAGACTGGTACTAACACTTGGAAATACTTGTTCGCATGTATGCACGTGTATATTAGGTACCATTTTTCACATTTTTTAGTTTTAATGTGAATCTTCAAATTAAATATTGACATGTGTATTGGCATTTTGGGTGAAAATTGGACTTCCGGTAGGTCTACACAGGAAAAATGTCCACATGTGTTAAACATATGTTTGGTTTCACATGTGTTCAACACATGTTTTATACATGTAATACATGTGTGTAAATAAACACGTGTAAAATATGTGTTTCATTTATATGTAAAACATATATAATATACACATGTAATGCACCTGTGAGATAATACATATGTAAAACACATGTTTTTCGCCACATATGTATAACACGTATTATATATATGTAATATATGTGTGCGAAAATACAAACGAATTATACATGTTTAATTTATATAAAATATATGTGTATTCATATACACATGTTATACACATGTTTAAGTTTTATCTCATATGTGTGTGCAAAAGAATTTGTAAATGTTAGTAATTACTCATGTAAAGTTTTACTTTGTTTATCCCCCCCCCTTTCCCTTCTAAAAAAACTTTCACAATTTTTTTTCTGTAATAATGCATTTAATAAAATCAGACAAAATTGATAAAGAATAAATCCATTTTCTTTTCATTTTAAATCTTTTGGGCTTGGCTTACTTCTTGGGTAAAAATTAAAATAATTCCGTATTTGTCTCCGGGCCGGTTTTGTCTTTTATCGGATGAAAATGTACGTCATTTTTGACGTCACTGCCCATGGAAAAGTGAACTGCCTATATAGGCAGTTATTAGGCAGTTCTTTCGCAGTTTTACAAATTTTTAGCAGTTTTCAAACAGTTTCATGCAGTTTGGTTTTTACTGCTCTTAAGTAACTGCTAGGGCTTTGAGAGTAAACAGTTTTCCTTAGCAGTTTTTAAGCAGTAATCAGTGTCCCTAACAGTTATATCTTAGCTGCATATGCTGGAGGACAAAACAGTTTTCCTAAACAGTTTTGTAAGCAGTATATAAGCAGTTACCTTGTATAATTTGATTGGGTTCAAGAGAAATTTTAATGTTGGGCTCAATGTTCCAACAAAGAAATAACAGGAAATCAACAACTGACCGCCAAAATTGAATTCTGGGTGCAATGTTGTATTGTTGGACAAAGGCTATAAACCAAGGAAGAGGGAGCCTGCTGGTCTGAGAAAGCTTTAGATTTACTGAAATAATGATGTAGACATTTAACAATTGGTAAGTATACTGAATAAAAAGATAAATTGAATAAATATATATGTCAATTCTATTTGAATAGCATTAATTAATTACAATCTGTTTCTATTATAATTCCTTTCCATTTACAGACTTTCTGGAAGAGGAGTGGGACAAATGAAATTCTAGTTTGCATACACAAATAAATTTTTGTGTCTCTTTCAAGAAAAAGAACTGAGATCAATGGATGCATGATCTATAAACCCAAGCAAGTATGATTACCAGAATTAACGTACAGTGCCAATTGAAGTACTTTTGTGGTTTAAGAAAAACCCAATAACTGCTGGAATTATTAAGAATTGAAACCATGCAGCTATACAATGTAGCTATGTACTCCAGTGCTGTATTATAAATCAGGACTTAATGTGGGATGAATTAAGTGGATATTGACCTTGCTGTTTCTTTCGACATATTTTAATGGTGTTGAATCGTTAAATCTTAATTGTTGAACATATTATATGCTCTGGGATATATGTTTTCTAAAAAGTCAGTGAGTATAACTGCATGCATGGTTGTTTATGTAAATAAGATACATTTAAAATTACAGATGCATAAAACAGTGTTTGAAAATTTTTAAACATTCATCATAGCAATCTCTGATTGCTTGATTGTGTAGTTATACAATTGTACAAAATACAATAAATCAAAATGTAACAATTGATCTAATCTATTATTGCTTAGTATTTCAAGTTTGCTACCAGAAAATGCCCTTGTGACTCATTAATATTTATGTGGTAAAAGGAAAGTAGATAAGCTGTATATATAAGTTTACTGGAAGTCCACTAGCAGTTGGCAAATACTGATTAAGTAACTGTCTATATACTGCTTAAGTAACTGCCTATGAACTGCTTAAGTAACTGCCTATGAACTGGTAAGAAACTGCCTATGAACTGGTAAGAAACTGGTAAGGCTAAGAAAACTGCTTATAAATTGCAAAAGGTTTGAAAGCAGTTTGTTTAGCCATTAGCAATCTGGGAAAGGTTAAGTAACTGCTCTAGAACTGCTAAAATGTTCAAACTGTTAAGGTTAAGAAACTGCTTAATAACTGCCTTCCACTTTGCCATGGGTGCTGAAGCAGACGTGCTTGGTGTATTGGAAAGGTAAGTGATTTTTAAAGACTTTTAATTCATATTGTTTAAATATCATTTCATCATAGTTACAGGTGCGTATGAAGTTTCTATGTACATGTAATACTCTTATCATTGTGACTTGTCATGCATTTCGTAAACCTAACGATAGTGATCTGTAAGTAATTTTGGAGAAAATGATCTGAATGAATGTAAGCGGTTACATGTTAGGCTAAAGGCATTACTATTTTTTATAATTTGTATACAGGTGAGTAATTTTGGATAAATTTGTTTCTGAATGAACGTAAATATTACATGTTAGGCTATTTTTAAAGACACTAGGCCATATTGGTTTTCCTTTTGTTACGTACGTACTGATATGAAAGTGAAAGTAGAAACCTTGAAACCATTGTGACTGTCAGTTGGTGTTTATGTGTGTTGATATGGCTGTCAAGTCGATTCTTTCATCAACTTAATAACAAGTGTTTGTTTTTATGGCCTATAGATGCATGCAGTAACTTGAGTTCAGTGTCACAGTGCTGCGTCTAAAAAGCCCAAAGCTGATAAGACTGTGCGATTGATCCTAAAGCTGATTTGACAGATGATTGCATCATCGCAATATTTAAGGTAAATATAAATACTTGCAATAAAAAATCAAAGTTAACATCTGTAATGACTCCTTCATGACAAAATATTTCTTGATAATTTCTTTTTGTTCCTTTATAATTCTACATTATATTGTTTCCACGACTTTATAAAAAATAAGTCCAACTCAGTACTACAATAATTTTATTCTTTATTATAAAACAGTTTTAATCCAGTGCACTTTTAAAATATGGAAAGTATGAATAGAAATTGCTGGCTTTAAAAGCTATGAAACTGGTACATGTACTGTAAATGACTTCAAGGGGAGGGGGGGGGGTAATTGAATTTTTGAATTTCAGTTAAAAATTAATAATAACAGTGACATCCAACTTTCAAGGTACAAGTACATGTGCATATGTGTTGATTGTTGAAAGTACATCAGCTAGCTAATCCATTGAATATTTACATCTATTATATACTTGACATTTATATTTTTTTTCCCAACACTAGAGAACATAGTTTCTGGTAAAATGTAAGATATTAATTAAGACTATTAAGAACCTACAAACATGTACTCTCTCTTTTTTGTAGTTGTAGTTTTGTAGTTTAATTAAGTTTTAGTTATGCTTAGAAGATATCTACTGCAAGAATATTTGTTTTACAGGTTCAATATACAGTCAGCGTCTCATAAGAATAAATCCCAAGATCCAAGACTTGCTTAAAAGCTTAATTAAGGTAACTACAACTGTTAAATAAACTTTGTTATATTCTTCCCAACAATGTTTGGAATATCCTGGAATCACACTGTCTGTTTTTCTGCCTGTCTACTTCTCTTTGGTATTTTTTGTCCAAAAATAAAATATTTGTGTCAGAATCTTCTTAATTTTTGGCAATATGAATTAGTAATACTGTTTAAACATTCCAAATTTAATTTTCAAAATTAAAAAAAAAATGCTTTTTATGACTTTATTATGAAACATATCTTCCAACAGTGTAATTGTCTTGCAAATTACATCATAGGATTCCACAAAACATTTAGTATAACATATATAACATTAGTTTTATCTCGTATAATATCTGTGTTGGTGAATTGGGCATACATTTGTTTGCTGAACTTTAATATTACTTGTAGAATTGATTTTGTAATTTAAGAATTGTTTTATTTTTACTTTTGAAATTTTTGTAGAGACCAT
The DNA here is from genome assembly GCF_032062105.1 of Saccostrea cuccullata. Lineage (NCBI taxonomy): Eukaryota > Metazoa > Mollusca > Bivalvia > Ostreida > Ostreidae > Saccostrea > Saccostrea cuccullata. The sequence continues at coordinate 9,338 of NW_026934262.1, forward strand.
TCTGTGCCACAAAGAAATTGTTCAGGAAAGGGAGAAATGGTGGATTTGCATTTTGGGTACAGTTCAAACAGAGTTCAAAAAGGTCAAACTCATGGAAGATCAGAGGGAGGACAACTGAAGAAAACTGAAAGATACAGAAGGAAAAAGAACAAGAAAATATATGAAATAATTATGAAATTGGGAGGATGTACACAATCTTGTCTGCATTTGACCTGTAAAGATTTAATTCCCATTCTTATTTGTATGCTGTAAGATCAAATAACTTGATTTTTCATAAATTTACAATAGAGAATACATGACAAATGTTATATGTGATATTTCAATTTAGCTTTGGTGTCATTTCATGTCAAATCATATTTATAAACAAGTACATGGACTAATTATGTTATTCATTTGTACATGTATGCATGTTTAACTATTTAACCATTTTGTGGAAATCTTATAATTTGTACTCAACTTAGAATATGTAAAATACATGTATCGACAAATGCTACGGACTTGTTTGTATACTTTCCTGTTTTGAAAGTACACTGAAAAATAAGTTATTTCTCTTGATGAAAATAATTTATCAAAAAAAGTTGTGTAAGCATTTTAAGATATTTATTTTCAAATATTTAACCCATGAAGATAGATCATTGGAATGTAATGGATTTTCATCTAAAGAAGAAATATCTGATTTTTAAATGTGTACAAGAATGTGTTTTTCCTTCTGATAAATATTAAAGAGAACACATGTACCTATTTCATATGATTTACATATGCTGCCCTTTTCATATGATTCACATATATGTGGACAGGCATGAAAAAAGTATAAAAATGATAATAAGTACAACAGTAATATTATACACGTATAATTCACATAAAAAGTATAACATATATAATACACATGTTTAACACATGTTTCATATGTATAGATATACAATGTGTTTATTTTTACACATGTTTAACACACGTGAAACATATGTTTAACATGTGTAAAAATAAACACCCTATACATGTGTGCTCTTTTTATGTGTTTTACATGTGTAAAAAATATATGTTAAACACATGTTTAACATATGTTTAACACATGTGGACATTTTTCCTGTGTAGTGAGTGCACATAGACCTACTGTCCAATCAAAGTAAATTATAGGAAGGTCCTCCTGGCCTTGCGTACATATAGATCCACGTAGACCTACTGTCCAATCAGAGTAAATAATGAAAGGTCGTCCTGGCCTGGCGTACATATAGATCCACGTAGACCTACTGTCCAATCAGAGTAAATAATGAAAGGTCGTCCTGGCCTGGCGTACATATAGATCCACGTAGACCTACTGTCCAATCAGAGTAAATAATGAAAGGTCGTCCTGGCCTGGCGTACATATAGATCCACATAGACCTTCTGTCCAATCAAAGTCAATAATGAAAGGTCGTCCTGGCCTGGCGTACATATAGATCCACATAGACCTACTGTCCAATCAAAGTCAATAATGAAATGTCATCCTGGCCTGGCATACATATAGATCCACATTTTAAGGGTGTATAGCTGTATAGATAGTTTTCGATTGACCAAGAGTTATTTCCCGTTGGCCGCCATACTGGAGGTTCAAAAGCTCATATTCCTTCATTGTTCAACCAATTTAAAATTTTTATATTTGCTATTTTGAATTAGAAATCATTATTTTTCTGAAGTATATAAATTTTTGGAAGCCTCCTTTATTTAAAAAAAAAATTATTTTGATAAAGATTTTCCACCAAATATTTCTGCTATATTTTCTTAAACTTGGTAAGACAAAGAGGGAAAATCACTGAGTCGATCTCCAATATGGCGGCCAACGGGAGATAACTTTCGCTAAATTCAGGCCTATGAAAACTATCTATAGGGGGCCTCACCAAGAACAAAAGTCAAACTTGGAAACTTTGCACTGTATAATTATAATGTATTATCAGGGACCTAATGTACTAGTAAATCTGGGAAATTTTTACTGTAGATAAATTTTTAGCAAATTTGCGCGTTCATTGCATTCGCAAAAATATTTTTCTTAAAAATAAATCAACATGTGAAGAATTTTTT
>NW_026934263.1:0-11132 GCF_032062105.1 Saccostrea cuccullata
ATTATTCGAGAGCCGAAATCACTGGCAACCGCTTCGATCTTGCATTGAAAAGTGGAAATCCCAGAGAAGTAAAATGAACCTTTAGTAGATATGTCTTAGGATTTAATCTCGGAATATAGGCTACAAATATCTGCATTTCATCATTTGAAAAAGGCAGAGCATTAAAGAATATCAAGTAAGATTTTAAGTGTCAGAAAAACAAATAAATTTAAACAATGCGCATATTGGCGAACTTTCGTTTTCTTGCACAGCCACTTGAAGGTACAGACACATTTAATGCTTACATGTTTTAATAAATTTGCAAATAAACTGCCAGCAAAAGGACTCATAATGACGTTAGGTATAAGATAAGGTCCAATAACACTGCTAATCAAAATTATATATTGTTTTAAAGTCTACTTTCGTTTTAGGAAAACAATGGTGATTCACGACTGCAGGATCTAAATTTCTTCAAATTTTGAAAATCGCTGACAACAAGCAGTTTATATGATCGATTAAAAATAGTTTTACTATCTATTGTTAGCCAAACTATTTTAGAAATTCTCTCATGTTCATTTACTGGAAACATTCTTATATAGTATGATGATTTTCCCAATTAAAAAAAATCATATTAATTTTTCAGATTTTAAAATGGAAGGAAAACTTTGGAGACATCAATTCAATTGGTATTTTCAGAATTACAAAGTGAAAATAAAAATGATGACCTATTTATGAAAATGAAAATGATGATTTGTCATTATGCTTGTAAAGGATGCATTGTACATAACTTCTTTGACAGGCAAAAGTGTGCCCTAAGCCAACTCTATGTCAATCTAATTAAAATTAGATGTTAGATCTGCTCGCATACTCACTACACTAACGATGTTAGTATAGCGAGTATGCGATCGGATCTAACATCTAATTTTAATTAGATTGACTCTATGGTAATCTTTGTCAATGTTACCGATGTTGTTAAATATCGGATTAAATTCTTTCTATCAAAAAGCGCCCCAGTAAGAATTTCTAACAAAACATTTTTACTGAAGACACGACTGCAATGAATAATTCCTGATTGCGTTTTTATATAATATATGATTTGCAAAAAAAAGAAATAAAAAAAAAAAAATCAACAAAACAAAATTAAAAAAATATCAATTTCATATAACAAAGGTTACCAATAAAATCGTAAAGTTAAACAAAAAAAACAGTATATTATGGATGCACTGCTTGCTTTTAAACATTTCTAGTTTAAATGGGCATATACACAGTTTAGGGAAGATAAAAAAAATTATCTCTCATAATTTTTATGATTATTTTATTCCTAGGTAATTTTAGTGATCATTAAATTTTAAAAATCAGTTGTAAAAATACAAGATTTAGAGCTCCAAAAATATGTTATGTAAAATGTGTCATGTTTTGATTACATGGATTAAAATACTAAAATATATTTGTTTAAAGCCATATATGGCGTAACTGATCAAAAAATATATTTTTGAAAAATACAAAATTAAGTAAAGAAATGTAGTTAATACATTCAAATTAAAGCTTTTCATATAACTCTGAACACACACCTCTTCTCATCTAAAAATACGATTTTATCTTCTCTGTAATGTGTTATTTCAATCTTTTGTATTTTCTTCCGATACGGAAAAAATTCCGAGAATCAAATATAAATTGTGATATCTTTATAACGCAATTGACTTAGATTTTGTAATTTACGGAAAAGTTATATCTTTATATAAAGTAACAATACATATAATAAGTTCTTATAATTTTACTCTAATAATTTTCATTGCACATACGCCATATATGGCTTTAAAGTAGATAATTTAAATAAAGAGGTCAATTATAAATACTTTCAGACATTTTTTAGTAATTTAATGAATTTCATTTTGTTATTAACATGACATTTCCAATATGTAAACAATAACGGGGCGCGAACCTTGTTTACGTTTTGAAGAACTTTTAGTTTTGTATCTCATTTGTTAATCAAAAAAGGATGTTCAAATTTTTGCTTCATTAGACGATGCCTTAATTTGAAATTGTGAGCATTTAAATTAGTTTTGAAAATTCAGTTGAATCTGTGTCTATGCCCCTTTAAGTGCATGCATAATCCAAAATGTTTGCTTTAGTCATGGAAATAGAACCTAATATGAATTCATATAGTGTTCAAACATTCCTTTTTATGACACTCATTTATTTTTTATACTATAAATTAACAATGCTAGTAATGAAAATATGTGATTTGATGCTGCACATTTGATAAGTTATTAAGAATACGGACAATACAGAAATCTAATCCGAACCACAAAAGTAAAAAAAATGCAAGGAGGGGGAAAAAGCGTACTGGCATTCAGGGGGAAATATACTGGGGCGGTTTTTCCGTCTGACGGGTTGTTTCTTCCGGGGGGAAACAGATGCTAGGCCCGTTTTTCTTACCGAGAGGCCCGTTTTTATATGCGGGGGGAAAGTCTATGCTACAACACCGGGTTAAATATCATTAAATTCTATCTATCAATAACTACAAGATCTAGGAAAACATTTTTACTGAAGACACGACTGCAATGAATAAATGATCTGACAACTACAGGTAATTTAGAAATAATAAAAAAAAATACAAATGCACGAGGAAATTCTTGCTTTGGTCATAACTTTGACGTAGCAAAGAATAAGAATATCTGACACAAAACTTCGTGATCAGAGTTTCCATAATTTAATGGTGCAATAACTTTAGAAGATCATACTTGTACAACAACCTGTAGTGATTCTTTTTGTTCCTAGGATATAATAGGACCCTTACTTTAGGTCATTAGGTCAAATCACCGAGTAATAAAATTGTTAATTTTATAAATCTTAAAAAATATATTTTTGAAAAAAAAATCTTTTGTTATTGAGGAAGTATTTTGAGGTCACATATGGCATGCAGGTTTGTCACTGTGTACATAAAGTAACACAACTACAAAGTTAAATGTTCATTTGGACACATTATTTTAATTATTGAATTGATGTAGTCTTATCGTTTCTACTAAACAAAACTGAAAGGACATAAAATATACAAACATAACATTCTAACAAGTAAGTAAATTTGCAGCATGGCACTCTAGCAAACAGGCTGAAATCAGTAAACAGTATTTAAATTTAAGCAATTTCACTAGTTGCTTAGTACATGAGCAATGTGTATTTTTACTAAGATACATGTAGTTCTAATTTGTTTGTTTATTATCAAATTTTTGGATTTTTTGTCGCATTTCAGAAAAGCATTAGAAGATAACTATGGCCTCTTCCTCTTACGCGTCTACAGAGGAGACGACAAATGCCTGTAGAGCCTGTCGACTTTTATTGGCTCCATGTACAGATCAGTTACGTGATGTTTTACGTCATTATGTACCAGCGTCAACATTTCCACACGTCATCAAACAAAAGAGGAGTGATCTCCCCCGTCTGACAGCTCAACAGATGAATCTTATTTTACCGAGAGGTAGTAGTTATATAGGAAACTATGATGATATGGACATTTCCTTATTGTACATACTACTCAGAAACATTTGTGGTATATCACCACACAGTAATGGCTGGGGAAATGTCAGACCCTACAGATGATCTCTCTCTGCCAACATAGAGAATCCGTATTGCTAGAAATCAGTGTGTACATTCTTCTAGTCCCGTCCTTTCCAACGCTGACTTTAACATAATCTGGTCCACTGTCAGATCAGCAGTTGTGGACCTTGATTCTTTCCTTAGTAATGGGAGCAAGTTTGAAAGAGGGGTGGACTTTTTGAGACAAGAGACAATGGATCCTGTGCGTGACCGCCATTACATAGAAGAACTGAGGAAACAGGCTGAAGAAGACGCAAAAACAAGAAAAATTGTTCAAGGCCTGAAACGTAATTAAGATGACAAAGTTTGACATTTAATCTATGAATAAATATTTCATAAACAATGTTTGAATTTGTATCTGTAGTCAATGCTTAATTTATAGGATTTTTTTCTTCTAGGAAAATTAATAAAGAGTGAAACAGACAGAATTAAAAAACACAGAAAAATGCTAAAAATTGTTGGTAAGTACATTAATTTTATAATATAGAAAAACTGGATTACCTTTTTCTTGAGATAAAATTTAGGTTTTTTAAACTGCTTTGAAGAAAAACGTCTTTTATATCAAAATTGTTTTATTCAAAGATGTCAAAATTCGATATCTAAAGCATATAGCTCAGTTCTGGTTGGCATTTGATAATTTTCATACAGATTTTAGGACTCATCCTTTAAACGTGCATATATGTATACTTTAAAAGATAATTTGTCAAAGTAATCTTTCTTGTGAATAATAAAAACAAACAATATAGTAGTGTTGTCGTTAAAAAAAAGACGAAACATATGGAGATAGCGAACAGTATTGAAGATCAAAAGTCTATAAAACAATACAAAATTGGAACAAAACAGTAATAGTTGTTTTGCAATAGTTAGGATTTTAAGTTGAGTAATAAGCAATCATTCCATTCATACAGGTCTGCGCACATCGGTTTTGAAAAAGTTGCATTTCAAATCTTATTGTATTCTTGAAAACAATAAAAAAAAATGTTTACAATGCGGAGACAATACCGGAAAAAAGTTCAACGATAACATTTTCTTATTTTCGTAAACTAATTTTGCTTCCATTAGCCATTTTCACAGAGACAAAGCAATAGCTGGGGAGGCTACGTTTAAAGTACGTTTGATGATAATGTCTACGGAGTTCACACGTTGATAAGCAATGGATATAGCAAACCTATTGATCAAACATGAAAAGTATCATCTGTATGGAAATTGGAAAATATGTGATGAACAAAGAATTTCTATCATTTTGAGATAGAAAATTCGGTATTAAAAATACCTATCTCGTTTACCCCTATCGCCAATAAAATGATTGAAAAAAGCATCTGTTTTAAAGAAAATTGACCTGAGGACTAGAAAATAAAATTAATGTAAACTGAATTCAAATTCTTTTTAATCGTAAAAAAGTGTATCGAATTTTGAAGCGATGTCCAATAGGATTATAATGTAAATAGCATCTCCTGATATTTACATTATTCATATTTTGCACGGAAACTCATTAATCAAAGGGTCCATAGGCATCTTTGCTTAATATAACATCACAAACTTGAGGGATTTTTCTTTTGTAAAACCTTCAATAAAATGCTTCAATATAAATATGACCAATTATGACTTTAGGGCATATTGCTTTGCTGCTGTCCGTCGGTCTGTCGGTCCACTTAGTTTCCGTTCATTTGCTTCGTAACCGTTGCACATACTGATTTAGTATACATATACATGTATATCAGATTAAAATCTAGGTCAAATTCTGTTTTGGGTACGGTCACACCATTTTTGACATAGTTAGGCCCCTTCGACTTAGACAAAATTAAAAAATATTTGCAGTTTCCATTGACTTCCTTTGCAAGCATTGCTCATACTGAAATTAAATTTAGCGTACATCTTTATGAAATGAATATCTAGGTCAAGTTGTGTTTTTGGTACCATTGGGACATTTTTGACAGAGTTATGCACCTTGGACTTTACTTTAAGAAAATAATATGCAATTATATGCAGTTTCCTGTCCTTTTTTAATTTATATTTTTTCTCATAATAAACAAAGAGATAGCTGAATATATTTACATTTATGCCATACAAACTCACACTTATACTTTCACACTATTCACTATCCTTCTATAGATAATATTAAAAGAGATAGAAAAAAGATAAATACATATAAAATCAGTTTGTCACTATTTCCTCCAACACCTTATAAAATTATGCATAAGTTAATTATTTATTATTAAATACATACCAGGATATATTATTTTATCAATATGAGGATAAAAGTTTTAAAGAGAAGACATATAACAATAGTGAATGACATTAGAACTGTCACTGATCAAAAACAGGTTTCCATGTAGACCAAATAGAACAAGCAAATTCAAAGAATTGTGGTCCCTCGCTTTCGGTGTTTTTGTGGGTGAGATGTTATTTTTTATGACATATTGTGTGTAATATGAACATCCTATCAAATGTCATTTATTCAGAAAGTAACATTGAAGTTGATTTTTTTTATAAGGATGAATCCTAATCCTGACCGTTAAAAAGTTATGGGCAAAGTCAAACATTTTTTAAAAGTAGGTCAACTCCAAGGTCAAGATCAAAGGGTCAAAGTTGATGATATCCAATTTACAGTTTTCTCACAAGGATTATATATGAAAAGTTTGAAAGCCCTAGCCCTTACTGTTCAAAAGTTATGGTCAAGGTTAAAGTTTTTTTCATAAGTACGTAAATCTCAAAGGTCAAGGTCAAAAGGTCAAGGTTGTTTGTATCCAATGAAATGTCTTGCCACAAGGAATACATATGTAAAATATATAAAAGTCCTAGTATCTACTGTTTAAAAGTTGTGACCAAGGTTAAAGTTTTCAAAAATTAGTTAAAACTCCAAGGTCAAGGTCAAAGGCGTAAAAGTTATTGGTATCCAATGAAATATTCTTCTCACAAGGATTACATATGTGAAGTACGAAAGCCTTAGTCCTCACCGTTCAAAAGTTATGGTCAAGGTTAACGTTTTTTCATAAGTAAGTAAATCTCCAAGGTCAAGGTCAAAAGGTCAAGGTTGTTGTTATCCAATGAAAGGTCTTGCCACAAACAATACATATGTGAAATATGAAAGTCCTATTACTTACTATTCAAAAGTTATGGCCAAAGTAAAAGTTTGGAATTTTTGTGTAAAAAAAAGTGAATTCAAACTCTGATTTTGGTCAAGGTCAAAAGGTCAAATTTGGTGTTACGAAAAAAGAAAGGTCTTGTCACAAGGAATACACATGTGAAATATGAAAGTCATAGCTCCACTAAATCAAAAGTTATGGGCAAGGTTAAAGTTTTTGTGACGGACATTTTTAAGTCATAGTTTATTTCAACTCATTGACAAAGCAATTTGGTAAAATATTTTATCTGAATGAGATTTAATGTCCCCTCGCTTTCGCGAAAGCGGGGGACAATTTAAATACACAATTTTATTCTTTTGGATTGAAACATTTTTTTTCAATATTATATTTGATTCTTAAATGACACAAGAGTGCATTTAGAAATGATATTTGTCCCCCGCTTTCGCGAAAGCGAGGGGACATGTTGTGATGTCGTCTGTCTGTCCGTCAGTCTGTCCGTCCGTCACAAAAACTTTAACCTTGCCCATAACTTTTGATTTAGTGGAGCTATGATTTTCATATTTCATATGTGTATTCCTTGTGATAAAACTTTTCTTTGGGTACCACCAAATTTGACCTTTTGACCTTGAACTTGAAGTTTGACCAACTTTTACTAAAAAATTTCAAACTTTTACTTTGGCCATAACTTTTGAATGGTAGGTACTAGGACTTTTATATTTCACAAATTTATTTTTTGGGCAAGACCTTTCATTGGATACCAATAACTTTGACCTTTTGACCTTGACCTTGGAAATTTACGTACTTATGAAAAAACTATAACCGTGACCATAATTTTTAAACGGTAAGGGTTGTGGCTTTTATACTTCACATGTTATTCCTGTAAGAAGACCTTTCATTGGATACCAAGAACTTTGACCTTTTGACCTTGACCTTGGAGTTTTAACTACTTTTTAAAAATTATAACCTTGGTCACAACTTTTGATCGGTAGATACAAGGACTTTTATATTTCACATATGTATTCTTTGTGGCAAGACCTAACTTTGACCTTTTGACCTTGACCTTGGAGATTTACGTACTTCTGATAAAACTTTAACCTTGACCATAACTTTTAAATGGTAAGGGCTAGGGCTTTCGTACTTCACGTATGTAATTTTTGTGAGAAGACCTTTCATTGAATACCAAGAACTTTGACCCTTTGACCTTGACCTTGGAGTTTTAACTACCTTTTAAAAACTTTAACCTTGGTCACAACTTTTAAAAAGTAAAAACTAGGACTTTCATATTTTGAATATATGTATTCTTTGTGACAAGACCTTTCATGGGATACCAATAACTTTGACCTTTTGACCTTGACCCTAAAAAATAATATCTCGCCCACAAAGACACCGAAAGCGGGGGACCACAATTCTTTGAATTTGCTTGTTTCTTTTGCATCAAACAAGTAAAGATATATTGTTTCGTGTATAGTATAATAAAATTTACAGGAATCTCTCCTAATATAACATTATGAATGTTAAATCCGACCCTTTTTGAAGTTAAGTTCTATATATATGTTGGCTAAGACTACTCCACAATGCCAAAATATTATCACAAAATAAGAATACATGTTGGATTGTTTCACTCTCATTCTTACAAAAGGAACAAAAAATCAGAAATTTTAATATCAATCTTTTTAATATAGTAACCTACAGCAAAAATCCTATGCAGTATTCTAAACTGCAGCCATTGAACAGTTGTATCACTTGTTACTTCAAAACAAACTTTTAAAACATCATGTATTTCAAAATTACACTGCCCATAAATACTCAAAATGGAAATCCATTTTGATGTAGATGTAGGTTTAACACTATTTGTGTTGTATTTTTCTGACTGTAACAACAATTCATAATAAAAGGGCATATTGTAAATAAGTGTATTGAAAAATTTTGTGGATAAGGATTTGTCAATAGACATACATTTCAAATAGTTCGATACTACAGTAAGAACACTAATATATTGCATAATCTGCTTATTTACACCTGTTTATGAGAGGCAAAATCTTTTTTGTAAAGAATCAAAGCAAAAAAAATTTCCTTCGCTATCTACAAAATCTCCAAATACTCTGATATATTTCTCATACCAATTTTTATTTTATAAAAACAGAGCGTTTGCCAAATAAGATATTAGAATTGTACCACACAGGAATATTTTAAGAATTTGGTTTTACACATTTACAATTATTTAAACACTTCATGACCATATTTTCCATTTAATGCAAAAAAAACATTCATGGCTTTTGTTTTTGAGTTAACCTTTTCATCCAAGAAGATTTTAAACCATTTTTAAATCTCCAGAAAGATAGTCTTGTGTGACAAGGGGTCGCTTTATCTTTATATTTGGACTTCCATATAAATTCAAAAATATCTGTTTGCAAATCAACTAAAACTGTTTTCTAGGAGATGGCAAAGAAATATATTAATGATTAAGCTTTGGTAGGATACGAGTCTTTAACAACAGTTATGCGACCAATTGGAGTTAGGATTCTTCGCTTCCATTGTTTAACCAAAGCTTTTATTTTAGGTAGTTGTGAGTCATAATTAATATCAACTATTTGTTTAAGATGAACTGAGAACTGAATTCTTAGTAAGTTGAAAGTTGTAGTTCCCCATTCTAGTTTTCACCTTGTGTGATGGAAAACTTCTTTTGAATACTTTTTTTCATCTAATCCACACTAATTCAGTTTTTGATATGTTGATTTTCAATCCTGAAAGTTTTGATTAAAAATCAATGATATCAAGAGCAGCAAAAACGGATTTTTGTGAACCATCTAGAGCAAGAAAAGTGTCATCAGCATACTATGATAGTATATGTTCTTTATTATCTACCACAATACCTTTAATGTCTTATTCTGTATAATTAAAATTGCAAGAATTTCTGCACATAGAATAAATAAATATGGAGAAACAGGGTCACCTTGTCTGCAACCTCTTTGTTTATCAAACTGATAAGATGAAAATCCACTTTGTAAAATAGAAAGCTTTAACATTTAAATTTAAAATCTTGACTCAGTTTATAATCTTTGAACCAAAACCAAAATACTTGAAAACTTTTTATGTAAATGTCCATGGCAAATACGGCAAAAGAATTGAATATCTCTCTTCACTTATTCTCTTAATTTTAATTTATTGTCGTGTCAAAGCAATTTATTACTGGATGACCAGATTTTTATTTTAAAATGAATTTGATATGAAAATTATGAAGATTAATTTGATTTTGTATAATTTTTTTAAACAATACATTTGCAGAGTACCATGATGAAAAGTTATTTTTCAATGAAATAATAAAAATGTTACAATGCATTAATTAGTATTGATGGTTTATTTGGTTGCTCCTTAGTTTCATTCATTAAAAAATATAATGGGCAATTATACTTTCACTCTAAATGTTTCTAAGAAAAAACGCTTTATAACGTACATAATTGTCTCGCGTCATAGAAATTTTACGTTACCATTTCCCCAAAAGCACTTTACAGTGGAGTGCATTTTTCTCAAAAGTTTTGCATAAGTAAAATTATGACGTAATATTTTAATAAGAAAATGACTGTTCGTTTTTATGAGATTGTAGCATGTATGAAATTATAAGAATTTGCAATAAATTGAAGATTTTATGAGTTTTTTTTAAAGTGCGTGAAAATGCTTGATTGCCGGGAAACGGTAAATGCGAGATTTTTCGACAAAGATAGCAAATGGCATGGAAATCAGGTCACAGGCTTAAAATTAAACATTCAAATTTCCACTGCTCATATACTGTTGATAAATTTTCATGGGCATAAATTTTCGTTTATTTATCATCTAAAAATGTTTCGTGGAAAAAGTTTCCTTGTTTCAAAATAAAACAATTGCAAACTGTAGTCATTAAAAAATTATGTGGGCGATTTTTTTCGTTGGTTATTGGTTAGAACGAAATAAACGAAATTAAACTCCCGCAATCAAAATTGTCAGTGTATATTTATTGAATGGGTTCAATGGCAACATGTATTTTTTCGGACAAGTGACAAGATTTAGCCCCAAACCTGTTTTAATATACAAAAATAATATAAATGATAAAAATAACATAGATAAAAAGAAAGTAATTTTCCTAAATATCCTGCCCAAAAAAGTCATTTTATGTTTATTTTTCAGATGAAATTAAAACACCAAAGTCAGTCATCCCTCCGAATGTCAGAGGTATGTTGGTGAATTCAAACATAAAAACTGGCAGAGTGAAATGATTTACACAAAATTCGTTAACATTGATATTTTTTCAGAAAAAAAAACATATTGTACTGGTATATACATTTTTGTTTATATTTCCATGATGGCAATAGACATAAAAAAAATACATAATCAGAAGAAGGATAAAGAGATAACGAACAGCATATCAAAGTCCATAAAACAATACAAAAGAATTTCAGTGCAAATACGGACCTCCGAACATTAGATGTGAGATTA
>NW_026934264.1:0-114332 GCF_032062105.1 Saccostrea cuccullata
CCAAATGCCAAGGAGGAAAAAGCATCTACCGTTAACGGGTCATAACCACCGTAAACCCTTTGTATTGATGAAGGAGAAATATTCTGTAAAGTTGAAAATATTTTTAAACATATGCTTACATTTTAATGACTATAGGGATATTGGAATCTATGTAGCATAAACTTTTCTGCGATTAGCTTGTCTCGTTTAAAACTGACTTGACTTGACACAGAACATTAATTTGAGTAACAATCAACTTAGGAGAAATAAATATTATAAACAGATAGTATTGGAATACTGTGAATGCTCTGAAATCACTAAATACTGTGATACTGTGAAATCACTAATTTTCGTAGGGGGTTAATTTCGCTGTTTTCAAGGTATGAAGAGACCCATGAATTCATGTCTACCACGAAATGCAATTATTCATATGTATTGCTACTGTACCATTCATCAACCACGAAATCAAATCCCCATGATTGAATATTTTTTCCTCAAACCTTGAAAATTTGACCCCTCGAAAATATGTGATTTTACAGTAGTACAATATAAATATGAATTTATTTTTATATATATAAATTCATATAAAAAAGTGATAATATAGATAAATCATATTTAATATGTTAAAAGTCTATATTAAACGAAAGTTAGAAATTTAATATAATATTGTTGATATTCAACCATTTTTCTAGCTGTAATTTCTCAATCTGACATGAAAAAGTGCCTAACAAAGGGCACACCTCTTCCCCAGCTAGCTTTCGCTGGGCTACAAAACAAATGTCATTTTAATTCATCTCTCTCCCTTCACTAAAACAATCAAATTTTTGACTAAACGTCTGGAAAGTCTGTTATCTTCATAAACCTTGTAAAAATTATCATAAGATACTTCAAAATAGTTTCCAAGTTATACGTTAAACTTTACAGCCGTTCGTTGCTCGAGTAAGATTGTGACAACCATTTTTCATCACAAGTCACCTACACATTGAGGTCGTTTTCACATTGTGACTTCACAATGATGGAGGAAATCATTACTTTTCATATCCTATTTATAACACATGTGCATGACTATTTGTGTGCCAAATTTCATTCTGATCTGAATTGTGCTTTTGTAATAGAGAGATAGTTCGCTAACTTTTTGATCACCCCTCGTAGATGGTGTTTATTTCTAATATTCCTCTCTTTTCCAGAGCATGCTTGGTGTTTTATGAAACATATGGAGATAAAGAACAGTATTCAAGATCAAAAGTTCAGAAAATAATACAATATAGTAGCAGAGCAAACAATTATCAATTTTAGAAACTGGGACAGGCAAATAGCAGATAAGTTACAAGAATTTTAACAACCTTGTGTAAAGTCAGCATTTTGTAAATTCTCTGGTCGTTATTATGACCTTGTTTGGCAAGTATAACTTCTCACTGGGTATGTGTATTTTATCTTGTTTCATACGAATTGTTATTGATTTGTTTATGTACTACATTTGACTACTGTATGTTTCGTATACTTGATCAATGTATATATGTCATACGGCGGGTGTGACAGCCATCAGGGGATTCATACTCTTCTTAGCCACCTTTGTAAAGTGGGGAGGGGTATAAAAGGGCCGTGAGGCTTGCCTTATAAGTCATGGAACTTAAGTTTAAGTCTCACCATGTGTATATCCTTAATACACGCCTTTTCGAGCCTTACAAGTCTGATACACGGTAGGACTTGCCTTATATGTCTAAAACCTTACGTTTTGCTGGACGTACGGCTCTGGTATACACATGTTGAGGCAAGACTTTCAAGATTATTAAATTTCATGCATTTTTGAGTCAGAAACATTGCACATTATTTAAAAAAAAAAGATTATCAGCTAGGACTTTGAAATAATCTAACCAACCAGTTCATTCCCACTTATGGATATTTATGCCTCCTATGAGAAACATTAGCCTGATAGTGCAGTAAAAAATAACCACACACAGATATGCAGTTCTGCCGATTATGTCATTTCATTGGATTACACCGAGTTAAATGTATAACAAATCATTAAGGGGGATCACCTAATATTAAACTACATGATAAACATGTACATAGGTGAAAGGTAGACGTGTGATCCTCCTGTGACTGACTAGAAATTTACATGCAGTGAGTACTTGTAAATATACATAAAATACACCATAAATGAGTAAATCCTTGGAGTCGTCCAAAAAATTGTGCCATCAGCCCTCAAGCAGTGAGGGGTTGACGCGAAACAAGAGGAAAATCCAAAGAAAACAATTTTATTAAAACAGTAAAATACAGAAAATTACAGTATTGTTTTTACAGTTTTTTTTCTTCTTGTATATAACAATACTTAACATGAAGTTCATATTTGATGTTATATGCTCTTAAGACTAGGTGTTCTTGATAAATAACAGATACAAAGTCATTAACATTCAAATGTTAGCTGTTCAAGGGTGGAACAAGGGAAAACTTTATAAAGGTTTTAATCTTACCTCAGATCAATGCAGGCAGATTTTAACATTACATGAGCAGCCATCAGCTGAACTCATCTATCTTGCATGTAGTTCAAAGACTATGCAGGCCAGTTTCAACATAAAATTAACATGAACAAATCTACTGGGAGACATAAACTCAATAATGCCTGAGTTAGATTTCCAGGCCGGTGGCCATAAACTGGTGGTAATACGTGGTGTGAGCGATGCCCTAACATCGGTCCACATCTCCCTAATAGTTCTAAAAGTATCGGTCACATTATCCAGCGCTGGGATATACAATGTGCAACCAATGTGGTTTTTGATGAAAATGGCGTGGTTGTCAGCCGGACTTACAAAGCCCAGCGCTGCAATGCTAAATCACTAAACGATGTTCCAGGGTGATCAGCTGGTGCATATTACATCGCTGATGCATTGGTTAACATCGACCGATGATCGGCCGTTGTCTGTTGCCCACCACTCAATTCTTGATTAACATACAATTTCCATGGGCAGCCATATGCTGACCTTACGCATAATACATAGTTTAAGTGACCTATTTTGAGTAAAACTATGCTAACTTCACTGACTGGATTAGTTCATATGAGCAGCCAGGGGCTGAACTCATTGACATTAGTAAGAAGACTATGTAAAACCTTATAAGTACATTAATGTTGAACTCACTAACTAAAATACAGTTTATATAAGCAGCCAAGTGCTGACCGCATAAAAATCTATACAGAGTTGTTCACTACTCAGGATGTAAATTAAACTTTATTTAAGCAGTGATATGCTTGTCTCATGGCTAGATTTACAAAATTAACGATACATGTAGTTAGAACAATGAATATTGTTACATAAGAAGCTAGTACATTGCCTTGTCTTGCCAGATGATGATTTCTCTATTTATGATGTTCAGGGAAATTATTTAACTTTGCAATTCTTAGGATCAAGTTTGGCAAAGTATCTATAATCCTAATGTAATGCCTATTTGCATCAGAGTGCCAACAATCAAGTTGGTGGATGTCAATTTCAGATAATTTGTTCTTAAAAACTTTTGTGGCAGCGCAAATGCAGAACAAAGACTTAAGTAAAGGAGGAATCAAAGTCTAATAATTTTAGACATATCTGTTACAGGAGAAATGTTATTTCAACCGCACTTACAGGCTAACAAATTGGCGCAACAAAAACAAAGATTTTGATTGGTTTGAAAAGTCCGTTACAACTATCCGACGGATCAGTAAAATTTATCAGATTTCTCACAGCGGCATAAATAGAATCTCTGTGATAATATTGTTAATGTTTATGTGTATTGTATTTGTGATTTTTTTCCATCAAGTATGTTGTGTCATTTGATCAATTATAATTTCTATTCTGGGCTACTACTTAAAAAAAATATATTATTTTAAATAACAAGGAAGGATGTACAAGCTCTCTACTGTAGCCTCGCCATTTTTACCAGTTTTTCACGTCTTATAATGATAGTGTGATGACTAATCTGTGTTTTGTTTTTAGAAAGCAGGAAATATCACAGGGCAGTTAGAAAGACAAAAATTCAGTATAAACAGGGAAGAAAATATATTTTATTGAATACATGCGGTATAATCGTAGGTTTAAAGCTTAAGTTTTATGTTTATTATGGGTTACATTTATACTATGTCATTTATTTGGATGTTAGTCTTTGCAGGTAT
This sequence comes from Saccostrea cuccullata, assembly GCF_032062105.1. NCBI lineage: Eukaryota > Metazoa > Mollusca > Bivalvia > Ostreida > Ostreidae > Saccostrea > Saccostrea cuccullata. Next base: position 4,124 of record NW_026934264.1, read on the forward strand.
TTCATGTGGAGATAATATTTGCCCAATAGGAAAGTAAGTATTTCCTTAAAGTATGTCATTTGTCAGCTTATAGAAAGTGTTCAGTCAGAACTTCTGACTTAAAACTATTTATCAAAATTCAACTTTCAAAACACATTCTCATTAAAATTTAAATTATGAAAAAATAAATTTACAAACTGGTCAAAAATTAATAGGAACTAAGACTTTTAGAACTGTTTTTTTGTATAGTGGAAGGTTATTCAATAAATGCTCACTTTTTTTTTAAATTTAAGACCCTTGAACTTTAGTTCTTCATATTGTAATCATTGCATTCTATATATTATTTAATGCCAGAAATATGAAATAAAGATTTCATTTTAGAAAAAATTTTACACATTCAATCAGCAGGCATTGCCAAAAAAATGAACATGTATTGAAGAAGTCAGGATAAGAATTCACATCTTTTTAGACCTGCAATATCCCAAAAGAAACAACAATGGCCTATCTTTTTCTTCTATCTCAACCCTTTCGACGCCGAATAACGTTACGACTATAACGTCAAGGATGCCGTACTATGACGTCAACTAAGACGTAAAATAGGTGCGTCAGAAAAAAAGCGTCAAACTGATCATGAAAAAGCACCTGTTTAACCAAGGTAAAAGGATGTAAGGAAAATTCTTATAAAAGAATCATATTTATTCCAATAATTTTAATATCAGTACAATAAAGTAAGCAAACATTAATCCTATAGCTAGCAATTGCAAGGAAAGACTCTAGATAGAACAAAAGAGACCCCAACTCTTTTTTAAAATACTATTTATACTAAATGTTATTAATTTATAACTGCCGTATACGAGAAAACAGACCCTTATATAATCTGGTACTTTTTTAATGCAAATATGCATAACTTTATTCCTTTTAAATATACAATTTATCTCATTTTTCCAGTATTTGATGAGCATTTTAATAATTAAGACGCTTCAAAACAAAGTTGGCGTGGCTCAATGATAATGCAATTTGTCTTTGCAGGTCTCGAACTCAGTACGTTTCTAAACATAACCAACATTTTTAAGTACTCAGTAAATCTTTATTGTGTTGATACAATGCCTCCCCCCAAATACCATGAAAAAAAAGAAGTCCAGTCCGAAAATTAGGGCACCGCGGGCCATCCCCTCGCAAAAAGCGATCCCGATATAATAGAATAAATATTACTTTAATTTATGTAAATGAACTCATGGTGTATAAAATTGGTTCTTCGGGGTTAAATCATAAATTGTAATATCTTTTCTACTACTACGCGGAGAAACATAAAACACCAGGCTCATTTACATAATGAAGTATTGTTTTGAGAAAGTTTATTCCATATTTAAAAATTAAAAATCATTAATTATATTCATATTTATTGGGTTTGTTTTTTCGTTTAAATCATACTGTACCAAAAGCAGTAATGATATTAATGCTGCTGAACTCAGGAATAATAGACATTTATGTCATTTGGGGGGGGGGGGGGGGGGGGTAAGAGGGGGGTTAACACTTGGACACAACAATTGAACATAATCTCAAAAATGTTATAGAAATTGGTTTCTGTAATATAGATTCCAAATGTCGGAATGACTTGGCCATTCGCGATCATATTCCCAAATACAAATTCTCACCTGCTTGACAGAAAATATAGCCGAGAGTCACATGTCATGCTTTTGTATTTGAACTCGACTTCTAATCATACGAAAAATTAAATTGTATCATTACGCATGGTTTGAAATAATGAACTTTCTAAATTCCTGAAATTGATCAAAACTCGTCAGATTAATCAATAATATGTCTATTTAACGATTGTCTGGATTCTAACTCAGATTTATGAAAAGTTCTAAAACTAGAAAAGAAACTCGTTGCGATAATAACTAGAAAAGAAACTCGTTGCGAGCAACGAGAGGTCTTCCGTCCGATTCTGAAAAAAACTTGCAAAATGGAGATGAAAAAGTGATAAAACTTTCATGAAAACAAAGGGGATTGAACCCGGGTCGCCAGCATGAAAATCCAAAGCGCTTACTATTACGCTATTGGGACCACAGATCTAAATCTACTTTTATATACTTCTGAAACAGTACATCTGTCTTAGAATAATGAAAGGCGGTTACTATTAATAATTTTGCGCCAAACGCCACAAGTAAATCTTCGCGCCTTTTCTTTGGAATGTCCCATTAAATAGGTGTTATAGCTTCAATGGAAATAAAAAAGAACGTTCTTATATAGCTAAAATTTCAAGGTAAAGAAATTGTTTTTAACACATTTACAAATTCTATGCATAGATAGATTAGTAACACTAAATCAGCGAAACTGCTATAATTTTTTTTACTTTTAAAAATTTTTTGTTTATCCCCATACTGAACTATCCCTATTAGTTAAACTTTCAAAAAAAGGTTGAAATGTTTCGCCGAAAAACACGTGTTGGCCTAAGACGGCCAAGGAATCAGATACCATTTATGTTCAATAACTCAATTCTTCTAAAAAGTGGTTTTACTATGTTTGTCTTTCCTATTAGTTTAATATGACTCAAGTGTACATGAGCAAAACAGGAGATACGTTTAATACTTACTATATACATCGATATTGTTTCTTAAAACTATAATTTGTAACTATGATTTAAGATCTCTTTTTCCGCAAAACAAATGATAGTAGGTGTGTATTTCATTTGCACATTTAGTCTTTTCTTTTTCTTCTTTGAGAACCAGCCAAATCCAATTATAGAAGACGTTTGAGACGACCATCGATTTAAACTTAGTTAGACACAGAATTGCAACGTAACTACATCGTGATAATCCCCGTATTCCTTTACATTTCATTTATCCTTATTTACTTTCGTTCAAGCAAACGCTTGGCTGCCTCTGAAAACCCCTATTGCGAAATGTCAGAGTTGACATAGGCAGCCGCCATATTGGACCTGCTTCAGATTTTTAAATATTAATATCTAGAGCTAGGATTAATGAATGTTCAAACAAATTATATAGTTAGCATTATAAGAAGAGTTTCTATTAACATTCCAAAAATAAATGAAAAATATTGAAAAACAAAAAAGTTAGAAAATATGGACTTTTTAAATTCGCTTCCTCTAGCGACCGGAAGTACTGACGACACACGAAAAGGTGATTTCGCATATCTAAAAGTCATCATCTATCATCTCTAACAAGTCTCCAGTTAATATCTTGGACCATTTTCGTAAAAAAGGGGGGACAAAAATTCATTTTAAAATCAGAAAACTGTCAATAACTTGGAACCGAAGGTGAGTATTCCAAATTTTTCTTCTGATGAACAAAGTCCATATAATGACGCATAACTCCTGAAAGTTTCATAATAAACCACCGAATAGTTTTAGAAAAATCGCCTGCACAAAATTTTGGGGAAAAAATAAGAATAATAACTAGGAGAGTTATTGTTCACAGAACAATAAGAGGTCTTTCCACCTTCTTTGAATTTCAAATTTGTTTTACATCTGACTCTTAAAAATTAAATTCCATTAACGAAAAAGAAACCAAAACACTCTGAAAGCATACAAAAAATGAAATTTTAAATAAATAATGACCTTGACCTTTGACCTTGAAAAAATATTAAAGGTCAAAGGTCAATGGTCACAATTCAGTTGTCCCCATGCTTCTATGACTTATAGTTTTCAAGTAATAAGGTTTAATAGTAAGTACAAAGAACTTAAAGGGCAATAACTGATATAAGGGGTCATCAGATCCATTTGCACTTATACAGTGAAGTTAGGCCTAAAGACCCTTAGGATATTAGTGAAGGTTTGGTGTCTCTATAGTCTATGGTTTCGGAGGAGTAGGGATAACAAGGTTTTTCGCACAAGGGGCAATAACTTTTAAAAGGGTTAGTATTAGGGGACAATAGTGAATTCTTTGAAACAGTTTTAAAAGTACATATTAATGATGCATAGACATTAAGTATATGTTAAAAGACAAAAGAGATATAAAAAGAGTTATATTTTCCATTTTTGGAATGACCTTGACCTTTGACCTTTACATGAATTTGAAGGTCAAAGGTCAATAAATCATATGCAGTTGGTCCCATGTCTCTACGACTTGTCGTTTTGAAAATTTTTAATTATTTGTAGTATTCAAAAAGTTTCAGGGGCAATAACTCATTGAAGGGGTCACCGAATGCTTTTGCAATGAATAGATTGAAGTGTCCCCATAATTAGGCAAAGCCATTGGTGAAGGTTTCATACCTTTACGGTTTACGGTTTCAGAGGAGTAGTGATAACAAGGGTTTTTAGCACAAGGGGCAACAACTTTTAAAAGGGTCAATCTTAGGGGCCAAGATTTATATCTTCTACAGAGTTTCAAAAGTACATATTAAAGACATAAGATAGATCGTATATGTTTAAGGACAAAAGAGCTATTAAGAGAAATTTATTTCTCATATTTGGAATGACCTTGACCTTTGACCTTTAAATGAATTTGAAGGCAAAAGGTCATTGAATGTTATGCAGTTGGTTTCATGTCTCTACGACTTTTCGTTTTGAAAATTTTTAATTTTTTGTAAAATTTATAAACTTTCAGGGGCAGTTACTCATTGAAGGGGTCAAAGAAAACTTTTGCAATGAACAGATTGAAAAGTCTCCTAAATTAGTTGAAGACAATGGTGAAGGTTTTATATCTCTACGGTTTACGGTTTCAGAGGAGTAGCGATAACAAGCTTAACGGTGAAAGGGCCAATAACTGCGTAAGGGGTCTAAGTTAAAACATGGGGGGTCATTTTTTGGAATAACTTTACATATCCAGTATCATGAAATATAAAGTTTTTCGATAAGTCTTACAGTGTCAAAACATAAGGTGAGAAATAGAATAATAAAAAACACTAGGAGACTTATTGTTCACAGAACAATAAGAGGTCTTTCCACCTTTTTAATTTCAATTTCATTTAATATTTATCTATTTAAAATTAAATTTCATAAAAAAGAAACCAGGAATGGCTTAAAAGAAGAAAAAAAAATGATAATAATTTTTTTTTTTAGGTGACCTTGACCTTTGACCTTCAAGTCATATTCAAGGTCAAAGGTCAAGGGTCACATTGTAATTAACCCCATGTTTCTATGACTTATAGTTTTAAAGTTATAAGGTTAAATAGTAAGCACAAAAGCATTTAAGGGCAGTAACTCAATCAAGGAGTCACCAGATCCTTTTGCACTTGAACATAAAAGTTTTGCCTAAAGTCATATAAGACATTAAAGAAGGTTTCATATCTTTGCAGTTTACGGTTTTGGAGCAATAGCAATAAAAATGTTTTTCGTACAAGGGGCAATAATTTTTTATAGGGTCAATCTTAAGGGACGAGAATGAAATTTAAGACACAGTTTTAAAAATACATATTAATGATGCATAGACGTTAAGCATACGTTGAAAGAAAAAAGAGATATAAAAAGAGCTAAATTTCTCAGTTTTGAAATGACCTTGACCTTTGACCTTTACATGAATTTTAAGCTCAAAGGTCAAAGAATCTTATGCAGTTGGGCTTATGTCTCTATACCTTCTCGTTTTGAAAATTTTTAAATATTTCTAAAATTCAGAGACTTTCAAGGGCAATAACTCATTGAAGGAGTCACCAAATACTTTCACAAGGAATAGATTCCAGAACCCTCTCAATTAGTCAAAGACTTTAGTGAAGGTTTCATATTTCTACGGTTTACGGTTTCGAAGTAGTAGCGATAACAAGGTTTACCGCACAAAGGGCGATAACTTTTAATAGGGTCAATCTTACGGAATACAAATTGAATCTTTAAGATAGTTTTAAGAGTACATATTAACGATGCTAAGACAGTTTGTATATGTTAAGAGACAAAAAAGATATAAAAAGAGCTTAATTTCTCAATTTCGAAATGACCTTGACCTTTGACCTTTACATGAATGTTAAGCTCAAGGCTCAATGAATCTTATGCAGTTGGTCCCATGTCTCTATCACTTCTCGTTTTGAAAATTTTTAATTATTTGTACAATTCAAAAAGTTTCAGGGGCAATAACTCATTGAAGGAGTCACCGGATACTTTCGCAATGAATAGATTCCAGAGTCCTCTCAATGAGTCGAAGACTTTAGTGAAAGTTTCATATTTCTACAGTTTACGGTTTCGAAGGAGTAGCGATAACAAGCATTTCTTGCGAAAGGGGCAATAACTTTTAATAGGGTCAATCTTACGGAATATGAATTGAATCTTTAAAATAGTTTTAAGAGTACATATTAATGATGCTAAGACAGTTTGTATATGTTCAGAGACAAAAAAGATATAAAAAGAGCTTAATTTCTCAATTTTGGAATGACCTTGACCTTTGACCTTAACATGAATTTTAAGCTCAAAGCTCAATGAATCTTATGCAGTTGGTCCCATGTCTCTATCACTTCTCGTTTTAAAAAATTTTAATTATTTGTAATATTCAAAACGTTTCAGGGGCAATAACTCATTGAAGGGGTCACCGAATGCTTTCGCAATGAATAGATTGAAGAGTCTCCATAATTAGGCAAAGCCATTGGTGAAGGTTTCATACCTTTACGGTTTACGGTTTTAGAGGAGTAGCGATAACAAGGGTTTTTAGCACAAGGGGCAACAACTTTTAAAAGGCTCAATCTTAGGGGCCAAGATTTATATCTTCTAAAGAGTTTCAAAAGTACATATTAAAGACATAAGATAGATCGCATATGTTTAAGGACATAAGAGCTATTAAGAGAAATTTATTTCTCATAATTGGAATGACCTTGACCTTTGACCTTGAAATGAATTTGAAGGGAAAAGGTCATTGAATGTTATGCAGTTGGTTTCATGTCTCTAAGACTTTTTGTTTTGAAAATTTTTAATTTTTAGTAAAATTTATAAACTTTCAGGGGCAGTTACTCATTGAAGGGGTCAAAGAAAACTTTCGCAATGAATAGATTGAAAAGTCTCCTTAATTAGTTGAAGACAATGGTGAAGGTTTTATATCTCTACGGTTTACGGTTTCGGAGGAGTAGCGATAACAAGCTTTTCGGTGAAAGGGGCAATAACTGCATAAGGGATCTAAGTTAAAACATGGGGGGTCATTTTTCGGAATAACTTTGAATATCCAGTATCATGAACTATAAAGTTTTTCGATAAGTCTTACGGTGTCAAAACATAAGGTAAGAAATAAAATAAAAAACAGAAGCATTTCAAGAGGTCTTTCCACAGAAAGGTGGAAAGACCTAACTAGATGAGAGACTCGTTGTGAGCAACGAGAGGTCTTCCGTCCGATTCCGGAAAGAAAACGTAAAATCGAGCTGAAAAAGTAAAAATAAGTTTGGCACACAAGGGGGATTGAACCCAAGTCGCCACCATGAAATTCCAACGCACTAAATATTACGCTACCGGGACCTCTACTCTAAATCTACTTGTATATATTTACGAAACAGTGCTTCTCTCTTAAAATAGCTTCAATGAAATTAAAAAATGAACGTTCTTATAGAAAAGACTCGAGGTTTAGAAAGTATATTTAACACATTTTACAAATTCCATATTGTATATATGCATGTAACACTAGAGCGGTGAAACGGTTATGAATTTTTAACTTTTTTCAATTTCCTGTTTATCCCCAAAGTGAACTATCCCGATTAGTTAATCGAAAAAGGTTGAATGTTTCGCCGAGAAACATGGCTCGCCCTTCGATGGTCAAGGAATCAAATATCATTTATGCTCAATAACTTGAATCGGGTCTTTGAGACAAGAATGCTGAAATAAACTCCATGAAGCGATCTTTTAAAAAATCGTTTTCTTATTTTTGTCTTATTTATCAGTTTAATATGACAAAAGTGTGCATAGGAAAAACAGTGGTTAAGATTTATACTGACAATATTAATTGATATTCTTTTTTGAGAAAGTATTACTTATAAGTATGATTTAAGATCTGTTTTTCCGTGATGCACAAAAGATATTAGGTATCGAATTTCATTTGCACATTTAGTCTTTTCTATTTCTACTTTGAAAACCAGCCAAAACCAATTATAGAAGACATTAGTTTGACACAGAACTGCAACGAAACTACGACGTAAAATCCAAGTATTCCTTTACATTTCATTTATCCTTATGTTACTGTCGTTAAAGCAAACGCTCGGCTGCTTCCGTAAACCACTATTGCGAAATGTCGGAGTTGACAGAGACAGCCGCCATTTTGAACCCGCTTCAGATTTTCAAATGCTAATATCTAGAGTTTAGATTAATCAATATTCAAACAAATTATATAGTAAGCATTCTAAGAGGGGTTTCTATTAACATACCAAAAATGAATGAAAAATACTGAAAAACAAAAAAGTTAGAAAAATACGATTTTTCTACTTCGCATCTCGCAACGACCGGAGGTACTGACGACGCACAAAAAGGAGATTCTGCAAACCAGAAAGTTGCGAGCTATCGTCTCGAATAAGTCTCCAGTTCATATCTTTAGCCATTTTCGATAAAAGTGCGCGACAAAATCGCATTTTAAAATCAGAAATTTGTCCATAACTTGGCACCGGAAGCGAATTTTCCCAAAATAATTATAGACTACACAACTTCATGTAATGTCGCGTTTTTTGTGAAAGTTTCGTTGAAAACCGCTGAATAGTTTTCGAGAAATCGCGTGCACAAAATTTTGTTAAAAAAAGAATAATAACTAGAAAAGAAACTCGTTGCGAGCAACGAGAGGTCTTCCGTCTGATTCTGAAAAAAATTAAAAAAACACAAACTCGAGCTGAAAAAAGTGATCAAACTTTTTATTGAAACAAAGGGGATTAAACCCGAATCGCAAGCGTGAAAATCCAATGCGCTTACTATTACGCTATTGGGAACACAGCTCTAAATGTATTTGTAAATATTTCTGCAACAGTACATCTGTCTTAGAATAATGAAAGGCGAATCACTACTGTATTCATAATTTTGCGTCAAACGCCTCGAGTAAATCTTCGTGCCTTTTCTTTAGAATGTTCCATTAAATAGGTGTGTTCGCTTCAATGGAAAGAAAAAAGAACGTTCTTATAGCTAAAATATCAAGGTGAAGAAAGTATATTTAACACATTTTACAAATTGCATATTGTATATAAGCGAGTAACACTAAAGCAATGAAACAGTTATTGAATTAAACTTTTTTAAAATGTCCTGTTTATCCCCAAAGTGAACTATCCCGATTAGTTAAGCTTTTATGAAAAGGTTGAAATATTTTGCCGAAAAACATGTGTTGCCCGAAGACAATCAAGGAATCGGATACCATTTATGCTCAATAACTTGAATCAGATCTTTGAGACAAGAATGTTAATATAAACTCCATTTAGCGATCTTTTAAAAAATTGTTATCTTATTTTGTCTTTTCTATTATTTTAATATGACACAAGTGTGCATTGGAAAAACAGTTTGTAATTTCTATACTTACTATATTCATTGACATTGTTTCTAGAAACTATGATTTTAGATCTATTTTCACGTGTTACAAATAAGAAGGTATTAGGTATCGAATTTCATTTGCACATTTAGTCTTTTCTTTTTCTACTTTGAGAGCCAGCCAAATCTAATTATAGATGACGTTTAAGAAGAACATAGTTTGACACAGAATTGCAACGTAACTACGACGTGACAATCCAAGTATTCCTTTACATTTCATTTTTGCTTGTGTTACTTTCGTTCAAGCAAACGCTCGGCTGACTCCGAAAACCCCTATTGCGAAATGTCGGAGTTGACAGGGACAGCCGCCATCTTGGACTCGCTTCAGCTTTTTAAATGCTAATATCTAGAGTTTAGATTTATCAATATTCAAACAAATTATATAGTGAACATTATAAGAAAGATTTCTATTAGCAATACTAAATATAAATGAAAAATATTTAAAAACAAAAAAGTTAGAAAAATACGAGTTTTTAAATTTGCATCTCGTAACGACCGGAAGTATTGACGACGCACAAAAAGGTGATTCTGCAAACCAAAAATTCATGAGCTATCGTCTCCAATAAGTCTCCAGTTCATATCTTTAGCCATTTTCGATAAAAGAGCGCGACAAAATCGCATTTTAAAATCAGAAAATTGTCCATAAGTTGGCACCGGAAGCGACATTTCCAAAAAAAATTATAGACTGCACAACTTCATATAATGACGCATTTTTTGTGAAAGTTTCGTTGAAAACCGCTGAATAGTTTTTGAGAAATTGCGTCCACAAAATTTTGTCAAAAAAAGAATAATAATAATAATAATAATCAATAAGAAACAATACAATCACTATAAGGTCTTCCGTGAAGACGGAAGACCTTAATAATAATAATAAGAAACAGTAGAATCACTAGAAGGTCTTCCGTGAAGACGTAAGACCTTAATAATAAGAAACAGTAGAATCACTATAAGGTCTTCCGTGAAGACGGAAGACCTTAATAACTAGAAACTCTTGTTGCTACAGCAACAAATAAGGTCTTCCGTTCTCCTCTATTTATCTGTAAGAAGGATATTTTTCTATTTAAAAAAAAAACAAAATGCAAAAAAAAAAAATATTAATTCCTGCATCTGGGCTCGATCCCAAAACCATTAGTATGAAAGTCGGACACGCTAACCACTGAGCCACCAAATTCCACAACATTTAAGGTATTTTGTAAGCTTATTATTTTCAGGTTGAAGGAAATAGTTTCGAAGTGAAAGAAAGAGTGTCGTAAGAAAGTCCCAGTCAAAAATCTTAAAAAACTGAGATATTGGCTGTTTGATGTGATCTTGTACGTAGGAAAATGATTAGAATAATTATGGGACACTTGCAGTGCAGCAATGACACTTAGCATATACAGAGTTGTAAAAGCGAAAGTAATACACGTGGTCAGTTGCAGAGGAAATTCAAAATCCCGGAAAAACAGTGAGTGAGTCATTGGCATTTTTTCAACACCATATCGTATCAAGCGGAGTAATTGCAATTGATTTAACCTATCTAAATTGCGTGGAAATTTAATTGATATGAAAATCGCCATTTCCAAGATTCGATCGATTCATATTTTAATCTAAATAAAATTGAAATAAATTCCATACACCCAAGAAAGCAAGAATACTTGGTATTAAAATGTCGTAATAGAGCAGAAGAATCGAATGATTTTAACAACAATTGTAGAAATAGCCGATGCGAGCTTTAATTAATGTTTATGCTCAGCAATAACTAAATTTCAGACAAAAAAAAATTGCAGATTTTGCCGATATTCACTACAATTTCATTATAGTTTAGAGACTCACCTTAAAACTCTTAGGACACTTTCTTTCAGATCTCTTCTTGCTTTTATTCCGAATCTTATGTCAATATTTCGTGCCGTTTGGCTTGAAGACGTTTTCTCTACGTTGCTGTTGATTGTTTTGTTTTGTTTTTTTTTTAGAGAAGAGAGGGGATATTCTATAAGCATTTGTTAGAGTAAGAGTTGCAAATACCTCCACGACCTTAAGCTTGATCGTGACCTTTGGGGCCAAAGTACAAGTTCATTTATCAAGGTCAAAGGTCAAGGTCATCAGAGAGAGAGAGAGAGAGAGAGGTAAACTTGAGATAAACACTTGAAGCTGAATCTAGATAGAGGTAATGGATATTTCTTTATTACTTTTTGAGTAAGGTTCAAAGGTCTAATTTTGAGGTTTCTCTAGACATTTGCAGTCTGAATAACATGTCCCAAAATCATTTCAAATACTCTTTTTATAAAAGATATGTATGGGGGAGTAAGATACTCAATTTATGCAGTTTTTCTCTCATAACCAGAAGTTGTCGTTTTTGTTTCAAATGGGACTGACATATTTCAAAACTACTAGTAAGATGCTATAAGGTAATACTAAGAAAAATTCCTTAAAGAAAAGTTTAAATTTTTGATTTATTTGATCACTTCCTGTGACAACCGGAAGTGACGGCAGACGATCTTAAACTCAAAGGATTTGTCTACTCATCAAGGTCTACCATCCCTATAAGTTTGGTGTCTTAATCTCTTACCGTTAACGAGATCTAGCAATGATAACTTCTGGTTTTGAGGACAGGAAGTCACGCGACCGGAAGTGAATTTTACTGAGATATTAGACATTACTTTAGACATTTGCAGTCTGAATAACATATCCCCAAAAAATCATTACAAATACTTTAACTATAAGAAATATTTATGGGAAAGAAAAATACTCAAATTATGTAGTTTTTCTCTTATAACCGGAAGTTGTCGGTTTAGTTTCCGATGGGACTGATATATTTCAAAAATACAACTAAGATGTTATAATGTGATGCAAAAAATGTTTCATGAAAGAAAAGTTAAAAATTTTGATTTTTTGGATCACTTCCTGTGACGACTAGAAGTGACGGCTGACGATCTTATCCCAACTGATTTTGCCTACTTATCATGATCTACAATTTATATAAGTTTGGTGTCTCTCTTACCGTTTAGGAGATCTAGCTCTGATAACTTTTCATTTTGAGGACAGGAAATCACGCGACCTGAAGTGAATTTTACAAAGATATTTGACGTTACTGTAGTCATTTGCAGTCTGAATAACATATCCAAAAATCATTACAAATACTTTATCTATAAAAAATATTTATGGGAAAGAAAAATACTGAAAATATGCAGTTTTTCTCTCATAACCGGAAGTTGTCGTTTTTGTTTCCGGTGGGACTAATATATTTCGAAACTACAAATAAGATGCTATAATCTGATACAAAAAAAATTCCATTAAAGAAAAGTTGAAATTTTCGATTTTTTCATCACTTCCTTTGACGACCGGAAGTGACGGCAGACAATCTTTCCCCGATTGGTTTTGCCTACTTATCAAGATCTATTACACATATAAGTTTGGTGTCTTTATCTCTTACCGTTTCTGAGATATGACTCGGACAAAACTTTTTTGAAAAAAGCGGAAATTGGACATATCTGACGACCGGAAGTGACTTTCGAAAAACTGAAAACTGCATCTGAAAGATATTTTTACTCTCCATCATCCCTGAAAATTTCATGAGAATTCGTCCAGTCATCTCTGAGAAATCGTCAAAACAAAAAGGAAAAAAAAAAATAATAATAATAATAAAAAGAAAAAACAGTAGAATCTCTATAAGGTCTTCCGTCTGAAACGAAAGACCTTAATAAGAAACAGTAGAATCACTATAAGGTCTTCCGTGAAGACGGAAGATCTTAATAAGAAACAGTACAATAACTATAAGGTCTTCCGTGAAGACGGAAGACCTTAATAAGAAACAGTAAAATCACTATAAGGTCTTCCGTGAAGACGGAAGACCTAATAAGACAATTGAAAAAGAAACATAAGAATAATAGAAGGGTCTTCCGCTGAAGACGGGAGACCCTAATAAGAAGAAAATTGAAAAAGAAACATAAGAATAATAGAATAATAATAATAATAATAGGGAAAAATAATAATAATAGGGAAAAAGAAACCGAACGAAAACAATAAGGTCCTCCGTTGGAAACGGAAGACCTTAATAAAAATAGTGGAAAAGAAACCTAAGAATAACAGTAAGGTCTTCCGCTGAAGACGGAAGACCTTAATAACTAGAGCCGAGCTCGTTGCAAAGCTACGAGTAGGTCTTCCGCCCTGTTTGACCGGAAGTAACTTTCATTTTTAAAAAAAGAGTAATGAAGTCCAAAAATGGTTTAATTCTCCAAATCTATGTTAATTATAACGAAATTAAGCCATTTTTGGCTACTTCCGGTTTGACTGGAAGTGACTTCGATGGACGGAAAATTAAGATTTAAGCTTCTAGCGACATATGATACCAAAAACCTGTCAAAAACAGCAAAAATATGCAATTTTGGACTACTTCCTGTTTGACCAGAAGTGACTTAGCCGTACGTATTTTGACGACTCCATTAGATTAAGCTTGACATTTTGAACAACTTTGCTTCTTTGACGTTTTACAAATTCTCAATACTTTTTGAGATATAAAGGAAAAACTTTTGGCCCCTCTAGGCCCTAAATTTTAGGGGCCAGCCCTTTTTTCGAGATATCATTCGAAAGATCTTGGAATTCTACACATCTTTTGTTCTTAATGTTTTCACAAAATATTTTCAGGTAAAAACATATCGAAGAAAAGGTGTGAGAAATTTTGAAATTTGTGATAGGTCTATTTTCGGGCCATAGCGAGCGCCGACTTGCGTCATTTCCGGTAAATTTGATATTCCTGATGCACCTCTCCAAACATAGGTCTACCTAGCCTCAAAGTTTGATGTTTCTATCTAAAGCCGTTTTTCGGGAAAATTGTGGAAAATATGACACTTAAAAATCAGAAAATCGACGATATCTCTAGACCGGAAGTGATGTCATCGAAACGGAAAAAAAGCATAAGGTTCAAGTGATGTTCCATACGTCCTGAAAGTTTCATAAGATTTTGTTGAGCCGTTTTCGAGAAATCGCGTGCACAAAATCGTTAAGAAAAAAAACAATAATAATAAAAGTGAAAAAGAAACCGAAGAAAAACAATAAGGTCTTCCGCTGAAGACGGAAGACCTTAATAAAAGTGAAAAAGAAACCTAAGAATAACAAGAAGGAAGACGGAAGACCTTAATAAAAGTGAAAAAGAAACCGAAGAAAAACAATAAGGTCTTCCGCTGAAGACGGAAGACCTTAATAAAAGTGAAAAAGAAACAATAAATTAATAGAAGGGTCTTCCGCTGAAGACGGAAGACCCTAATAATAGGGAAAAAGAAACCGAAGAATAACACGAAGGTCTTCCGTTGGAGACGAAAGACCTTAATAATAGGGAAAAAGAAACCGAACGAAAACAATAATGTCTTCTGTTGGAGACGGAAGACCTTAACTAGATGAGATATCGTGGCGAGCAACGAGAAGGTCTTCCGTTGAATTTCTCGATAAAATGAGATGTGATTTTGACTGAGATATTCGTTAAAAGAGAATGACATTAAGTTTTCCCTCATTAAATTTAAAGTTTCTGATTTTTATCACGATTTTCCGAATATCTTTTGTTCAATATTGCTTATAAAAATACTTCCCCTTTTCGAGACATAAAGCATAAAAAATATAGTATTTTGGCCCCTTGCGAGTTGCGACCCCTTATTACGTAAGATATGACCAAATTTTATAATATATTGTTGCAAATCGTGAAAATGAATATCTTTGCTTCTGTAATGTATTACAAAAAATTGATCATTAAAGAGGTACAGAAGCAAGACGTTTGGCCCCTTTAAGCCCCTAATTTAAGGAGTCAGCCCCTTTTTCTTGATATAAAATGAAAGGTCTTGTGATTTTGAAGATTTGTTGTATCACAAAATATTGATCAATAGAGAGGTATAGGTAAAAGAATTCTGGCCCCTCGAGCCCCTAATTTGAGGGGTCAGCCCCGTTTTGAAATGAAAGGTGTTGATTTTTTAAGATTTTTTGTTCAACACTTATTCAGAGATTTCTATTCGTTGTGGAGATATGCTAAATGGAATTATTTAGGGGCCATCGTTACAAGTCCTTCATGGGGCCGTTTTACAAAAATTCAAAGTATGCATATTGTTTAGAACATTATTCTGACCATCTTTTGTTCAATATTGCTTATCCAAATATTCCCCCTTTTTGAGATATAAAGCGTCAAAGATTTGACATTCTGGCCCTTTGAGACCCCTAATTACGTAACATATGATCAAAATTTTATCATATATTGTTGCAAATCGTTAAGATGAATACTTTTGCTTCAGTAGTGTATAACAAAATATTGATCATTAGAGAGTTATAGATAAAAGATTTTTAGCTCCTCTGAGCCCCTAATTTAAGGAGTCAGCCCCCTTTTCTTGATATAACGTGAAAGTTCTTAACATTTTGCTCATTTTTTCTTCTATATGTTTTAGCAAATTATAAACAGGTACGAAGATATGAAACAAAATGTGTCATTTTTTTTAGATGTTTCCGAGACATTTATTCGGGCCCTACTGAGCTTCGGTGCCTTTTGCGCTAGAAAGATTTAGGCACCATATACTCCCTAAAAATCTTGGGTCAATATCTTAAGTCGTTTTGGAGGAGTTTCCTGGACAAGCCGATCTTTTGAAAATCAGAAAATCGTCCATATCTCACGACCGGAACTGACGTCATCAAAAAGCAAAAATACCTATCAAGATCAATTGAATATCTTTTACGTCTGAAAGTTTTACATAAATCGGATGAGCCTTCTCTGAGAAATCGCTGGCACAAAATCGGTTGGAAGAAAAATAATAATAATAGAGAAAAAGAAACCGAACGAAAACAATAACGTCTTCCGTTGGAAACGGAAGAACTAAATAATAATAAGAATAATAAGAATAAGAAACAGAGTAAAAACAATTTGTTCCCCAACTTCGTTTGGGGAACATAATAAGTAAAGTTTAAGATAGGGGGTTGATAAAACAGTAGCATTTGCTGATCCTCTCAATGGTTCTCTATTTTTAAGGATTTATATGAAGTGTAGGAATAATATCTTGGTATAGTAGGTCAAGTTTAGCTTTGTTGATTTGACTGTAAAAATATTAAGCGCTGGAATGTAATTTTGAAGAATTCCAACCTTACAAAGTGTAACGCGAGAATAAATAGGACTCCCATACAGAATGTAAAAAGAAAGTAGTAGAATGAAAGTGGGATTGAGCCGGAATACATCTTTTAGACATACGCATCCCAATGAGATAAATTTAGATATATATACTTTGGAAGGAAAGTCTGTGTGTTTTTTTTTTCTTTTATCTGCATATATCACAAATATCTTTCTATTGATTGCACATTTTTTTTAACTAACTTATATTTAAAAACTAAACTAACCGCTTTACAACTATGAACCTTTTTAAACTTACGTTTAAAGATATGTTTCATCTATCTAGTGCAAAAATACTTGATTTCATTGAGATTTGTCAAGTGTTTTGTAAAAGATAGAATTTGTGAATGTTAGCAGATGACAATTGTTCCTGAACAGTCGTCAAGTGATGATAAATTTTTTTCTTGATATATACTTTGAAGCATATTTGAGATATTTTAATATAAAGTTCTACTCATTAAACAGTGAGTTTGCATAAATTCTTCAACATCATTTCAGTGGAAAAAAGGGGAGAGCCACAAGAGAAAGCAGCTACAAAACCTACAGTTCTGCACTACTACAAAAGTAAGTCACGGTAATATTGCACTACTAATCGAACGTATATTTTATGCACTAATAAGATTCGTAATCAATCAGTTTCGTAGCATCGCAATTTAAGAAAACATAATTATGTAAGGTTCGCCTTCAAATCCGATGTAATCCTTTATCATATATTCAAAGAAGGGGTCGTAATTCAAAGATGCATGAAATTAGACGTATTGAACAAGATTCATAGGCGTCGGAACCGGGGGGTGGTGTTGTGGGGGCTTAGCCCCCCCCCCCCACTTTTTTTCCAAATATATACTTAGTATAGACATTGAGCATATCTTCGTAAGTTTAGCCCCCCACTTTCCACAGATACGTCTTAGTATAGGTTAAAATTGGGAAAAGTATTGGTGTTTGGAAGAAAATTTTTGATAATGGAGTTCGAACCTACTCTCCCCCCCCCCCCCCTCCCCCACGAAATAGGATGTTCGTGCTTGGGAAGTAGACGACATTTCCTTTTTTTTTTTTTTTTTTTTTTTTTTTTTTTTTTTTTTTTTTTTTTTTTGCTTGTCAGGTTTTTTGGAGGTACAAAAAAAATTTTCGTATACTTAGCCCCCCCACTTTCAATTTGCTTCCGACTCCAATGAGATTCAAACATAAAATCCATTGAAACAATTAGGATATATGTGGCTGGGATTCAGAGCAACATTGATTATGCAGAGCAGAAGAAAATATTTTTATCCTGAGGGGTAAACATAATCAGTTTAGCAATTTATAATCAATGTTGCCCGAAAACACAGTTTATAGCTTTTGTGCTTCATAGAAAAACCAAAACAAATCAATGAAATATTATCACTAGTATACAACAACTCTATGAAAAAAAATATACTATCAAAAAAATATTACCATTAGTATACAACAACTCAGTGAAAAAAAACCCATGTATCATGAAGTACTCGTATGTTTCCAGTCTTGTTGTCGCCCGCATGGCGTAGTGGTTGGAACGTCTGCTCTAGAGTCCTGATGGAGTTGATCCTAATATCGCGGGTTCGAATCCAGCCGTATCACCTGGAGACAGGTCCTTCGGGTGAGACCGTATATAAACCAAGGTCCCGTGTCGCAGAAGGTGCTGGAACGAAAAATATCTATCCTTGCTCAACTGCACTGAGTGTCAAGTATAGGACAAAATTTGCAGCTTTCTACTGGCTAGTGGTGGCGTCTCCATATGATTGAAAGATTCTTGAGAGGGACATTTAACGACAAACAATCAATCAATTCATGCATCTATGTAATTCCTCTGAAACAGGTGATATCCCAAATGGCATTCTCAACCATCTGTATCTCCCTTTCGCGTTGAAAATGTGGTAAGATATCTGCTTTGCTCATCCACAACTACATGCCAGAATAACTACAGAAAAGATGCGTAACTTGCATAAGGCTGGTAGTATCTCCTAAATAGGAGGTGTAAGGAAATGGTTTCCTGTGGGTTCGGATTGGAAAAAGACCGAATCCGTTCATTGGATCTGGTTCAGCAACGTTAACAAGACTTGAAAAATAATTAGTAGTTTTCATAGTTATGTTGATCTCTAATTATTAAAGTCTAAATATCTAGGTCTTGTATTACTTTGTTTTTGATAGTGAGTAGTGCTTTCTTTGCTGGCGTTTTAACCGGTTTGACATTTTGGTCTACTACAAATGTTAGTTTTCAATTTCATACGATTTGACTAATCATTTAAACACTGATTTGAATTTGATCTCAATTTCCGTCTGAACTTTAACTTTACAATTTTGTCTAATATTTATTCCTGCACCTTTTGGTTTGGTGTGATGTGGCCCATTGCTTGGATAAATTTGATCCCTTGAATTGCATTAAGCTATTTGCTCAACAATCTCAAATTTAGAGTTGGACTTTTTCTGATTTGTCGGACTTCTTATATTCGAAAACACTATTGTTAGAGTCTGTTTTACCTTTGTTGAACATGATAAGTTTCACATTTTCTCAACTACTTTCCAGTAAGGTCATCACAATCTTTGGTAAAATGTGATTTAATTCAATAGGCTATTAAGTTGATCCATTGTCTGTTCTTAATTTATGTTCATCACCACTAGTATTTTACAAGGCACATCGCAGGTACGATAAGGCTCCCCAGAGAATATTGTAGTGTACTCTGTGCATGAACTTCTCTGAACTACAAATGTATGACGTCATAATTGAAAATGACGTCAAGTCACTGCACACTTGAGCTGTAATGATGGGGAGAAAGTCATAAACTTTACACCTTTATGTCAATCTGCATATAAAGTTGCAGAATTCCAGTTTAAAATAAACGAGTTTTTATCACTTTTTTTAAACTGTGATATATCCGAATAATATAGATAACCTTGCTTTGTTACTCTTGTTTAAGAGTCAGCGTGTTCAAACTCCGTACGAAAATATACGTTTGACATTTACCCTTTTTTATACCCATGGACAAAGGCACATTTCAAAATATGTGTGTAAAAGAGCCTGGCGCAGGCTGTTTATGAGGATTTATTTAACATCTTTTATGGAATTATGTAAAAGAGTATCCACTCTATCTGGATCTTGCTTGGGAAATATGTATGATGGCTTTGTTTTAAAACAGTTGACGATATTCGGTGGAAAATACCCTCAGATTTGCCGGTAAGTTGAAGTTAATCTGAAATAAATTGTTCCAAAGAAATAGTATAACTTTTCCCAAGCACATATCGGTTTCTCAAGGATGCAACGAGTTTATTTATGTGACAAATGTAAATAATAGTTGTGCTAACAACCTGCGCCGAAGCGATTTATGTGAAACATTTCAAAAAAGAAGAAATGACCGTCACGTGATCAACAAGGTCATGTGACATCGTAACAAATATGTTTATATATAGCCTTGGGGATCCTCTGTATGAATTTGGCGCACTGAAGTACATAACTTAAAAATAAAACTAAAATTCAACTTTGCAAAAGGGTGTTACGTTTTAAATGCATAATAAGGTCCGGGTAGCCTTAACAGTACTGCGATTCAAGTACCCTACTATCCAAACAAACTCTTCTGATGATGAGTTATATGAGTTAAAACCTCGGCTTGTCAGGACTTCATGGGCATGCTTTTGTATATTCCCAACCTTTGTGGCCTTTCAAATTTGTGCAAAAATTATTACATTTTCTACATTTCTTGCACATAGTCTCATAAGCAGGATATTTTTCCTTCCTTGGTGCATATTTATTTCCACAATTCTTGCAGAAATTGCTTAGTCTCGTATTTCTTTTTACTCCCTGATGATCCTTGAACTTTCTTTTCGTTTTCGTTAATACTTTAAAGCTTCCCTTTATGTGGCTTACTTTTCACAAAATTAGCATCTTCAGTGTTTCTTAAATCCAATCCTGTTTTCTCTTTTGCTCTGCAAATATCCATGCATCTTTCTAAGTCAAACTTCTTTTCTTGTAATAGCTACTTTTGAGTGTTGATATATCGAATTCCAAAAACGAAGTAAACGGAAGTAAGAAATTGAGATTGAAAAAGATTCCAATAAAAGAAGCTGCGCATGCGTGGATGAATAAAAAATATCGAATTTTTATAGGTCTACACAAACTTCCATGCAAAGTTTTATAAAGTATGCTATTTATACCAGTACTCTGAAATACTACAGAAAAGACCTCTTAAGAGATCATATTTGTTAGATTTTGGATTCTTTTTAAAAAGATGTTTACATTTAAAGTTCACGTTTCAAGTTAGATTTTTCAACAACAAAACATAAATGTTTTGGAGATTAAATATCCATGATGAAAAGGAAATATTTGTAAAATTGAATAATCTATGTTGTAATTCTTAAACAGTAAATTGGATTTTACACATTTATTATTATTTTCATTTTGTGTGCGACAGTTTAAGGTCTCATCATCGATATTTACCTACTTGTTATCACATATGATCAAATGTTATCATGGAAACGTTTTTCAAGCTATATCCTATCAATTTGAAATCTTTAAAGAAACGAAATTAAGTAAAAAAGTAATCTCAAAATGGACATGTTAATATATCTGCTCCGCAGCAAATATTGTGCAATATTTGATAAAATAAATACTACCTATCTATAGGTGTCTTGGAAGTACAATTAAAGCATATCTGTTGCAGGAATGGAATAAATTTGAATCAAGGAGACACAAGATTAAGTAAATAAATCAATTTTTACCGGCAGCATTGAATCCGATGTCGTATATCCAAAAACAATTAACATTATGCAAGAGTACAAAGCGATGAATAAGTCAATAACAACTAAAATATTTTTAAAATGAGTGAAATTATTTATTCAGCAAAAATTAAAATCAAGTCACAGTTTACTAAATAAAGCCATTTTGCGGTTGTATACTTGGAGAAAGCGAACGACAATCAATTGTGTGAATACATCGGGCGGCATTTTTCCACAAAGCATGTCGGAGGCAAAGATTTCTTTTTGGAGTTCATGCCGGTCATGAATTTCTCGAGACTTCATTACTTCATCAATTTTTTTTATTTTTATTTAGCATTTTAAAATTTTAAGCAGACAAACACCCGGAGTGCATTTGACCCCATACACGTGATGGATGTCGCACAACTTATTAAGGTCTTCCGTCCTCAGCGGAAGACCTTCTTGTTATTCTTAAGTTTCTCTTCCACTATTTTTATCAAGGTCTTCCGGCTTCAGCACAAGACCTTCTAGTGATTCTTAGGTTTCTTTTTCACTTTTCTTATTATAATTTTT
Source organism: Saccostrea cuccullata (assembly GCF_032062105.1). Classification (NCBI taxonomy): domain Eukaryota; kingdom Metazoa; phylum Mollusca; class Bivalvia; order Ostreida; family Ostreidae; genus Saccostrea; species Saccostrea cuccullata. The sequence goes on from NW_026934264.1 coordinate 25,903, forward strand.
TTTCTTACCGATTTTGTGCACGCAATTTCTCGAAAACGGCTCAGTGGATTTCCATGAAACTTTCAGGACTAATGAGGCATTACTTGAACTTGATTCATTTTTTGCGTTTTGATGACGTCACTTCCGATTCGGAGTTTTCTGCGATCTAGTGATTTTTAGAGGGTCACTTTGTCCGATAGTTTTCTCAAAAAGTACTCGACACAGAACCATGCAATTTTCAGTGATGCTAGAGCAACCTTTGGAGAAGTGTATTTGGTATATCATAACGACCGGAAGTACGAAGTGCCGATGCTCGCTATGGTCCTATAGTGAATTCAAAATGTCTAACACCTTTACTTCAATATCTTTTTAACTAGAAATATTTTGTTAAAAGATATAGAACAAAAGAAAAGTAGAATAACACGATCTTTCAAATGATATCTCGAAAAAAGTGTTGGCTCCTAACATAGGGGATCTCGAGAGGTCAGAAGTTTTTTCCTTATATCTATAAAAGTATTGAGAATTTGTAATACGTCAAAGAAGCAAAGTTGTTCAAAATGCCGTTAAACTATTGGGGTTGTCAAAATACATCTGGCGACGTCACTTCCGGTCAAATCGGAAGTAGTCAAAATGCATATTTTTGCCGTCCTTGACAAGCCTTTTGGGTAGCATTTGTCACTAGAAGAATAGCACTTTCTGTCCGTCAACGTCACTTTCGGTCAAATCGGTAGTAGCAAAAATTGGCTTTATTTTGCAATAATTAACATAGATTTAGAGGATTTACACCATTTTGGGCGTCATTTGTTTTGTTGAAAGTTACATCCGATCAAACTGGACAGAAAACCTACTCGTTGATTTGCAACGAGCTTTGCTCTAGAAAGGTCTCCCGTCTTCAGCGGAAGACCTTTTTGTAATTCTTAGATTTCTTTTCCACTATTTTTAAGGTCTTCCGTTTCCAACGGAGGACCTTTTACTGATTCTGTTGTTTCGTTTCCACTATTATTAAGGTATTGGGTCTTCACGGAAGACCTTATAGTGATTATATTGTTTCTTATTAAGGTCTTTCGTCTTCACGGAAGACCTTATAGTGATTCAATTGTTTCTTGTTATACAGTGGATCTTCAGATATCCAGACCCCAGATATCCGGATGCTTCAGTATCCGGACGACATTTCATAGAAACGAAATTTGTAAATGTAATTTTGTCTTGTTTAACTGGTGATTCAGGTATCCGGACGCTTCACATATCCGGACAAATTGACTGGGAACCAAAGCGTCCGGATAAATGAGGCTCCACTGTAATTATTCTTTTTTTGACAAATTTTGTGCAGGTGATTTTTCGAAAACTATTCAGCGGTTTTTCATGAAACTTTCACAAAATATGTGTCATTATATGGAGTTGTTAAATCCGAGGAGAAATTTGGAAAATTTTGTTTCCGGTGCCAAGTTATGGACAATATTCTGATTTTAAAATGCAATTTTGTCGCGCACTTTTATCAAAAATGGCTGAGAATATGAACTGGAGACTTATTGGAGATGATAGATCATGACTTTGCGGTTTGCAGAATTGCATTTTCGTGCGTTGTCAGCACTTCCGGTTTCTGCCGGAAGCATATTTAAAAAACGCAATTTTTCAATTTTTTTGTTTTTCAATATTTTTCTTTTTTGTTTTTAATCTAAATAGAGACTCATTAGCAAATGCGTAATATGTTATTTCTTTTAGAATTGATAAAGGAGTTCTCGAGATATTCTCATTTAAAAATTTGAAGCGGTGGTTTCAATGGTCGAATGGTTAGCGCGTTGGATTGTCACGCGGGCGACCCGGGTTCGCTCCCCCGAATATTCGATATATTTTTTATATCCTTTTCAGCTTGATTTTTCACTCTTTTTATTTCAGAATCGGACGGAAGACCTCTCGTTGCTCGCAACGAGGTCTCATCTAGTTATCATTATTTTTATTTTTTAGACAAATTTTGTGCTCGGAAATGGTAATTTTCATGAAACTTTCAGGACTGATAGAACATCAAACAAACATGATATATAATTAATATCTCAAAAGGCATTTAGAATTTATAATATGTGAAAGAAGCAAAGTTGTTTAAAATGTCAAGCTTAATATATTGGGGTCATCAAAATACGTCCGATGTAACGTTGAATATTGACCCGAGTTGAAAATTGACCCGGGGGTCATTTTTCAACGTTGAATATTGACCCGGGGGTCATTTTTCAACGTTGAATATTGAACCGGGGTCATTTTTCAACGTTGAATATTGAGACCAAAAGTCGTTGAATTTATACCCGGGGTCATTTTTCAACAGCTTGATAATTTTTTTCTTACACCTGATGACGTCAACAAGTTGAAAATTGACCCTGTTGAATATTGACCCCACCTCAAAGTTTGAACATTTTTTTTTAGCTGGGAAGTTGTTTTACGGGATTTATCATGCAATATCACTTTATTTATATTTCGGTTTCAATTTTTTCCCTTTTCAAGAATAATAGAAATAAACATACAGTATCACCCCGTGTATATATGTACATTTTGATCAGTGCACGATTTCAGTCTTCAAGCATGACAACTTTATTTTTGAAAATACTTTCCAAAATCCATGGCATCCATAAATAACTACAAAACAACGAATAGGGCATAAAACAAAAAACTTAAAAATCTGCTGTCTAGAAAGTGAGCCCTAGATATATTGATCAGGTGGGTGGAACATCCCACCTAGTCAAATTCAGTATAATAATAACAAAATTAATAGCCTAGAAATTAGAATGAAACACATCGACCAAAATGATTTTAATGATAGGTTATAATTGTGAAAAAGAGCAATATTATAGCGACCATAGCATGTAAGTAATGCTGACTTTAAATAAATTGTTGAAATCCCTGTAACAATTAACTTATTTGTCAGTAGCCTGTCTCGGCTTGAAAATTGATCGCTAACCTTGAGAATGAGATTATTCTTATTCTAAAAAATTCTTATTCTATAAAATGTGATTCCTATTTGATTACTTGTTATTGCTATTCCATTATTTATAATTTGTATTCGATAAATTGCTATTCCAATTACAGGAAATGCGACAATATGATTCACATATCATAAAATTTACATATTTTTTTCCCTCGAAAACACGCGTTTCCTATTCGATGTCATTAATATTTAATTTTGTCATTCCTATTCGATAATTTTATCTTTTTTATTCGATAATTATTTGGTTTATATGGAATAAAGTTGTTGTTCGAAAACATACTAGCATCCATTTCTATTCGAAAAAATACGATTCCTATTCGATAAACTTCTCATCTTATTACATAATTTTATCTCTATGATCTCCTATGCGATGTTTCTTTTTTTATTCTTTTTCAATAATTGCCATGGTTGCATTCTGGGAAATATGACAAATTAAACTAGAATTGGTTATAAACTCAATTAAATAGGAATGTAAAGTTTAACATTATTATCGAATATGAATCATTTTATCACATAGATTGACAAAACAAAATTTGAAAATATGGGAATAAGGCACAATTTTTCTCTCTTCAAGACGTAGAGATTAGAGATCAGCATAAATTAAGCTGTTGCTGTTTGATATTAAATAAATGTGTTTTTCGTTTTATACATTGATGGAGTAATTATAGAGGATTTAGTTATTCAGAATACTAATTTAATTATTTGATTATGTCTCGTATCAATTTTGACAAAGATATCCAATATGTTTTTTATAAAGTACATGTAGATCCTAATTCAAGACTTTAAAGCATCTACATGTACTTTATAAAAAACATATTGGATATCTTTGTCAAAATTGATACGAGACATAATCAAATATTTAAATTAGTATTCTGAATAACTAAATCCTCTATAAAGGACTCATCAATTACGGAACATTAAAAACATTAATACAAGTTGTAGTAATTTTTTTCTTCAGAAACATCAAGTCATACTCTGTATTATCTTTAATTGAGAAATCAATACTATTTGATGTCACTCACTTTAATGAAATTTTCTAAAAGGACTCCTGCAATATAGCATATGATCACAAGAAAAAAAAACATGAAGTCAATATGCATTTCAGATTCTATAAATAGTAACTCAGGTCTTTATACTGTTATACTTAATCATGTGATCAAGTTTGAGCCAATCAGAGAGCTTAAAATAAAAGGTGATATCACCTTTTCGTGCTAAAAAATAGTAGGTGCAATCACCTATTTGAATAAGTGGTATCACCTATTCGAAAAGGTATCTATTTGATTTTCTTACAACAGTCAATAATGAATGCTCCCTATAATACAATATAGATTACCACTGGAACCAAGAAAATTCCGACTACCCAGTTTTCATGCGTTTTCTACGATTTTCTTGTTGTATATATGATATATAAGTGAAATAAATTAGTTTGTAAGCAAAAAAAAAAAAACTACAGCTGTTCGACGGGAAAAGGTGATATCACCCAATCGAATAGGCGATATCACCAATTCGAATAAGTGATATCACCTTTTCGAATTGGTGATATCACAAATTCAAATCAAATAGATGATATCATCTATTGGAACAGGTGATGTCACTTATTCAAATAGGGGATATTACTTTTTGCAGTAAATACCAAAACGGGGCCTCATACCTATGTACGAGGGCCGTTCAAAAATTTCGCGGACTGTGCTATTATTCACTCTTACAGACGCCATATAGTTATAAAATTTCACAGAATTAAGTATCCTAAAGATTCCAATAAATTTTGGGCAAAATTTCTGTATTTTAAAAAAATTCTACTTAATTTATCGGCATGTTGATATCGTTGATGGATAGGTACGGCGCACGACAAAAAATTGAAGCAAAAGCATGCGGACTCAAAAATTTAACTCATGGATTTTCTAAAATTCGAGATATTTTTCAACAATTTTCTCAAATATACCTTTACATTGTTCTATTATTATGTATTTAGATTTCGGACGTAATATTTGAAGTACTAACAGAAATATAGTGATTTTTTTCTGATGCGATTCCCGTGAAAACGACTGTGAAAATGACGTCTCCTGAATTGACGGCGCACCACACTTTTATTAAAATATGTGTAATGCTCGAGATATCGGCAAAATAGATCCAAAATATGCATAATAAAACATGTTGTAAACAAGGCTACTCGTGACATTCGCCCACAAATAGCAAATTAAAATTTTAGACAGTTAGACCTCTGTAAAAAGGCTATACGGGAGGACGGGAAGAAGATTATAGACGAAAAGTTAACTTTATCCGGACTGTAAAGAACGTGATTGAGAGTCACCAATATCACAATATACCTCATAAGTAGTTTTTGGTTTTAAAACAAAAAAAAAAGAATATTCTTTACTTGTTTAATAGATTTTAAGCTTGACAAGAAATGGTGTTTTGATGTTGAGTAGTTAAAGTAACTCAAACTATACAGGTACTCAAGGGAAAATGTTGAGAAAAAGAAAGCTCAATCACATATTTTTTATAATGCTTGTGACGTCGAAGATTTTGCTGCGCCGTGAGTTAATGGTATGTCCTGAAAAATCACTCAAAATTAATACCAATTTACAACATTTTGATATGAAATTTTGAAGACCATATAAGTAAAGATTCTTTTATATTATTTGTGAAATTTTTCCCGATTATGTCATCAAATATTTCTTATGTGCAACAAGTCCGCGTAATTTTTGAACGGCCCTCGTATTAAATCACAGTAGTGAAAACCCAATCATAGATATGTGTTTTTATGCTGTTGAATTTTGAACCGGTTTCATGATCAAAATTCAACGACCCGGCTCAGTTTTCAACGGATTAGGGTCTAAATTCAACACCTTTGGTCTCAGTATTCACCGTTGAAAAATGACCCCCGGGTCAATTTTCAACCCGGGTCAAAATTCAACGTTACACCGTCGACTTCACTTCCGGTCCAACCCGAAGTACCAAAAAATGGCAAAATTTTGCACGAATCAACATATATTTGGCGGATTTAAGTCATTTTTATTTTCCCTGAAATAGGGCACTAATGAACTTGTCTTGGACTACTAAACAATGATAACCACCAAATATGACACAACAAACTCAAGCTTACCACTCCTGAGATAATCTTCCTCACATCTTTCTTAAACGGTTGTTAAGGGTTTGTCATATGCAGTGCAATTAAAATGGAACAGAATTCCTAGTGAGAGACTGTGTTGTTACAAACATGCAGGTAACTGTGAGCTATCTCTTAACCTAATGTGCAAATGTATACCCTAGGAAAATATTCCTAATCCTAGAACATACACAGAAGATGAAACATAATTCAAACTGTCACATTACATTGCTTACAATGACATAACATGGACAATGTAAACAAAAGACATGGCATTGAAAATGTAAATAAATGACATGATATGAATAAAACAACGACAAGACAAAGTGACAACACACGAAACATAAACAAACACGTAAATAAAGAAATAAACAGTCAAATTTTAATTACCAGTACTTAGAAATAATTTTATTCCAAGTGAATTGCCAATCCTCTTGTTCACAGGAATATAGGGTTTGAATTGTTCGTACGCGAATGAGTTCGGTTTGATTCGAACTAGCTCGAGCTAAAGTAGTGAGACGTCATTTAAACGAAGAAAGTCGATGATCACTCGGCATAAATCGGGTGGTCGAATCAAGCAATGGTGATGCAAAGCTCATGCGCAATATACACAAGTCCGGGCCCCTGAATGAAATGGCAGATCCTAGAATTCACACTGAATTACTGCTGACAAATGCAGGATCACAAAGATTTTATATACAATTTCACAATACACAAAATCACAAGGTTATTTGTAATTTTCAGTTCACGTCACTGCAGTGACTAACACTTTATTTATGATGAACATATATATATATATATATATATATATATATATATATATATATATATATATATATATATATATATATATATATATATATATATATATATATATATATATATATATATATTCACGTCACTGCAGTGACTAACACTTTATTTATGATGAACATATATATATATATATATATATATATATATATATATATATATATATATATATATATATATATATATATATATATATATATATATATATATATATATATATATATATATATATATATATATATATAATGTTCAGATAGGTACTCGATCGTATGGTGATTTACGAAAAAATGTAGACTGGCTCCAAAAATAATATAATCGTGGGCGCCATTGTTACCCGTCCGTAGAGATCAGAACGGAATTCAGAATTCTTGGGTTTTGATAATTTATATATGGAGATTAAAACTACAACATTCATACAAAATACTAAGCATTCATACTTTATACACAGTTCACTAACTTTAAATATCCATTTTACAAATCTTACATTAACTTTACATTTAAATTACTTAAATAAATATATTACTGGAAATAATGAATATAGATAAAAGCATACCAGTCTAAATTACCTATATGCTTTACTATAAATCATGCTGCTACCTTGACGGTGTGCATGGGTATGGGTAAAGGCGGCAGGTAGTTTAAAACAGGTTTTGTTAGTAATGAATATAACTCACTCTCTCTCTCATTCACACCTTTCTCTCTATCATATTCAATCACGTGACACCAACAGCGAATTACAATGAAGACAGTTGAACAATGAACTAGCCACAAAAAGTATACAGTTATGGAATGGGTAAGAGGGAAATAGCAAATTTATGGTAACCCGAGGGAGGAAACTATTTCCCGAGGCGGCGAAGCTGCCGAGGGAAATAGTTTCCTGCCGAGGGGAACCATAAAGGGGGAGTTTCGATAAGGCCGTTTATCGGCCCACTTATTTTCATAAAAATAAATTTCACTTTATATCTTCATAATTAGTTAAGAATTTGAGATGAATATCTTAATTTTTATTATAAATATTTCAAAAGTTAATATGAGATCAATTCACGCCGTAGCTGACACAAACTTAGATGTACCCGCAAATGCTTAAACATTAGGCCTATGGGAAATTATAAGAAGGTGGCATTTATAAATCGATGTTTAGAATATGAAGTGCATGAGGGACACTCATCTAGTTTTGCCCACTTATTAGATATACCCTGCACACTAATATTTTACAGTATGATGAGTGTCGCGTGTGCACTTCATATCCAAAAATTGAAAATTGTCTAAAATTTGCATACCTAAAATTAGAACCTTCTGCTTTCTTGATCATACACCAGGTTAAAATACTAAGCCAAAAGTAGCACATTTTTTTAAAATCAAAGATAATTCTCGAAAATATTAACAACAGAATACATTTTCGGAAACTGTCTTTATTTCCATACTTATTTCGTCGCCAGCATAAAACGTTAACGTCACATTTTCAGTTCAACTACACGGACTAGGGGGATTTTCTTAATACCGTCGGCTTTGGCGTTCCCAGTTAAATATTTTTCAAGCAGATATTCTTAATATCATCTAGTCCCCTGATCCAGTAATTGCTTGTCACTTGTCGGGTTTCAGATGCTGTATTTTAAGGTAATATGTGTCGAGGTCAATGTTTTTTAAGTAAGTTTTTTTTAGCAATGCCGCTATAAGTACTTGATGACAAGACATGCTTCATGATGCATGTTCGGATGCACAGTACCAGGCTTGTTTCAGATGCTGGGTCTGACTTACATTTTATTGATGAATGCTCAGAGTAAAAGGTTGACCAAACATGCACCGATGATACATTTAGGGTTGAACATTACCAGAAATGATCCAGATGCCGGATCTTACTTATATTTTCTGACTGAGTGAACTAAAGAAGTGAAAACAAGTCCATTCCTTAACGTTCTGTATCAAACATATATCAGAAAAAAATATTATATTAGTCTTTCTTTTTTAATAGAAATCCTTGCTCCAATCTGTTAGAGAAGGTTCGTTATGTTTTTCCGTGTGGTTGATATTTATGTACGGAACGTAATTTTTTTAACCCTTTCGACGCCGAATAACGTTACGACTATAACGTCAAGGATGCCGTACTATGACGTCAACTAAGACGTAAAATAGTTGCGTCAGAAAAAAAGCGTCAAATTGATAATGAAAAAGCACCTGTTTAACCAAGGTAAAAGGATGTAAGGAAAATGTTTATAAAAGAATCATATTTATTCCAATAATTTTAATATCAGTACAATTAAGTAAGCAAACATTAATCCTATAGCTAGCAATTGCAAGGAAAGACTTTAGATAGCATAAAAGAGACCCCAACTCTTTTTTAAAGTAATATTTATACTAAATGTTATTAATTTATAACTGCCGTATACGAGAAAACGGACCCTTATATAACCTGGTACTTTCTTAATGCAAATATGCATAACTTAATTACTTTTAAATATATAATTTATCTCATTTTTCCAGAATTTGATGAGCATTTTGATAATTAAGACGCTTCAAAACAAAGTTGGCGTGACTTAATGATGATGTAATGTGTCGTTTCGGGTCTCGAACTCAGTACGTTTCTAGACATTACCAACATTTTTAAGTACATCTTTATTGTGTTTTACAATGCCTCCCCTAAAATACCATGAAAAAAGAGAGAAGTCCAGTCCGAAAATAAGGGCGCCGCGGGCCATCCCCTCGCAAAAAAAAAAAATCGATCCCGATATTATAGAATAAATATTACTTTCATGTAAATGAACTCATGGTGTATAAGATTGGTTCTTCAGGGTTAAATCATAAATAATAAAATCTTTTCTACTACCACGCGGAGAAACATGAAACCCTCAGGCTCATTTACATAATAAAGTGTTTTGAGAAAGTTTATTCCATATTTAAAAATTAAAAATCATTAGTTATATTTATATTTTTGGGGGTTTTTTATGAAGTAAATCAGACTGTATCAAAAACAGTAATGGTATTAATGCTGCTGAACTGAGGAATAATAGACATTTATGTCATTTTTTTGGGAGGGGGGGGGGGTTAAACACTTGGACACAACAATCGAACATCATCTCAAAGACGTTATAGAAATTGGTTTCTGTAATATAGATTCCAAATGTCGGAATGACTTGGCCATTCGCGATCATATTCCCAAATACGAATTCTCACCTGGTTGACAGAAAAAATATAGCCGAGAGTCACATGTCATACTTTAGCATATGAGCTCGACTTCTAATCTTACGAAAAATTAAATTGTATCATTGCGCATGGTTTGAAATAATGAACTTTCTGAATTCCTGAAATTGATCAAAACTCGTCAGATTAATTAATAATACGTCTATTTAACGACTCAGATTTATGAAAAGTTCTATAATGAAAAAAAAAATGTATATATAGTTTGATCAATGATAGGTGTATTGCAGTCATTTGACGAAATCTACATGTATTGTACATGTATTTGATTAAGGAAACACTGTCTAGTTAGTATAATATACCAGGGCATCAACGATAATTGATGTCCCTGGCATACTATACTAACTAGACAGTGATTCCTTATATTTCCATTTCATTGTGAAATAAAACTGTAGATTTAGATTTTAAAAATGTAGACATGGATCTAAATTACATGAGGACTCCCATGCCAATTTCAAAAGTCCTCGCCCACTGACGTCAAATACAAAGACAGCCGCACGAGATTTACATGCATATTTGGCCAACTTAGCTATTGACCTGTCTAATTTACATTCCGGTAGAATTATCAAGAAATCAACTCCACTAACTTTCAAAGAGTTATCACAGAGAAAAAAAAATTAGAAATGGAAATGTAATGGCATCAGCTTACCTGCAATCACGGCTTTTCATATTTAGGTAAATTGTGTTGAAATGTACATATTCATATATGTCTAAAGCAATGATTAAATAATTCGTGTAGCACTAGTGATGATACTTTTTTTTTGTATGAGGCCATGCAGATAGGTATATCCTTTAATACTACGGCTCTAATTGGACTCTCTTCAAAGGCATCTCAACCATTTTGTTAATACAATGTTACACTTTCTCGGAATCTCGAAGTTACAGAACATGACTTGTAATATTGCATGCTAGGCAATTTGTTTTCTTTTGTTTGTTTAGCGTCCACAAAAATCTTTCTATTTGAATAAAAAAAACACATAATGAAATGGAAAAGCACAACATGAAGAATTTCTCATCATCTGGGAATATACATTGTATCAAATATAATTTACTAGTGTAGCGAAATTAAAAATTTTGGTACACAAAAAAAGGGTGCCGATCTGAAAGAGTAAACTGTGTGGCAAACATTTGTATTTGTACATTTTCATAATGTGTTTGTTTTCAAATATACCTAAAAACTAATTCCGAGTCGTCCGCTAACGCTAAACATAGAGAGTTTTTGCAACCAAATGGAACTTGCAGAAAACCTTAAGGCTCATAAACCCTCTGCTCACTTATATAAAATGTTGCTTTAACCTTAATGATTTTCCAAAAGAAGTTCATAAAGGAATACATGTAATAGACATTTATGTCATTAAGAGTTATCTCTTTTATCAGAGTATCGATGTACCTTAAGACATAGCCGGGGTGTTGAGTGAACAGAGTTAAAACTCGTCATCCATGATTTCAATGTTAAAGTGGCAATTTATTATTATTACATGCTGATATAACATGAATTGAATAGAAAGGCCATCTTTCAACTAATGTTTGATACTCTTCTTCCGACTAAGGGTAAAATAAATGGGTCGGAAGGTATTTGGGATTTTTTTCTTAAAAACTTTATTAACATATGTGTTATCGGTATAAGACCCAACAAATCTTGTCCTGGAATATTAAAACAAAGTTTTGAGTCGGGACATTTTAGTTCATCGGTCGGGAGAGTGCAACTTTTTTTTTGTAGATGGCCTCTAGTTGCTTTTATTTTTCATTTTTCCAATAATGTATAGGGCTTAGCTTATTATTTTTTTTAAAGACGCCCAAAAATCTTTTTAGTGGATAGCTCGACATGTTTGTTTAATAAAACGATTAATTTTCAGAATTTTATATAATAAAATGTATTATAACATGTCAAAACTAAGCTTATTGAACATAATTAATAGCTCCATCTGATTGATAATAACGAAAATTAAAAATAGAAAATGAAATAGTTTCACTATCCCAGGCCTCAAAGCTTGAAACTTAAAAAAGAAAATAATATGGTGATTTTCTTTTTTTTTGGGGGGGGGGGGGGGGGGGGGGGGGCAGGTTAATTTTTAGCTCATCGGTAGGTAGCTGGAAGCTGAAAACAAATCAATTTTTAATTTAGGCTCAGATTTCTTGAATATCTTGAATTGCATTATTAACGCTTACGATTACAGGTGATAGTACTTTTTTCAGCTATCATTAATACATTCTCAAAAGATTTCGCCATATCAATATTAATTAATGTTCTATAAGAATATCGCAAGCGCCAATGGAATATCAATAGATCATATTGTTTTTTCAGCCTAGTCTATTGCTGTTTCTTTTGTTTACATATTTTAAGCATAAAATCATTGTCGGTATAATGCTCAAAAATAAATAAATAAATACTGCGTGTATCTAGCTGTATTTTATTTCAAAAAATTGTTGCAAGTTCAATACAATTTCAAAGTGACTTTTTATCGGAAGATTTCAACATTAATATCAGTGACTATACTGTTTTTAAATGTATTTAATCTATTATTTTAATTTATTTGAACAAATCTTATTTTTTGAATGATAAATACATTTTATAAAGACTAGATGTATATTTACAGATCTCTCGATGTATCTCTCAATCGATCGATCGATAAAATATTTATATGCATGTAAGTATCGCCAGAAGAAATAAGTGTAAACTGTCCGAGGACTATGGATCATTAAAAAAAACTTATGCTATGGCGCGCCAAATTTTACAACGCTAGCGTACTCCTAAACCTACGTCATAATTTAACGTCATTGTAAAGAAATATGACGTCATATATTAGACCAGTACCAATTTAAAAATAAAGGCCCATACTTGTGTCAAAATTTAGATATAACTGTATTTAATTTAAACTGAGATAAATGATAAAATAAATGAAAAAGTTACACATGTATTACTAAACGACATTTTTGTCGGTTTGGCGTTGACATAGTAAACGACATTTTTGTCGGTTTGGCGTCGAAAGGGACAAGATTTTGATTTTTTATGTTTCTGCAGGATTTAGGATTTAACACATATCTTTGGCATTAATAAAGTATTTTGAACTGCGAGTATGATTTTGACATCGCACGTCGAAATGTTTTGACGTCATAGTTACACTGCTAATAACATGACGTCACAGACTCGAGATTCCTTGAACGCTCCGCCCACTGAACATTTTGATTGGTTAAAATTACTAATAAATATTCATGAGGGAGTAGTACCAGGGAGTAGCTCTGATTTTCCAGGGAGTAGTCTTCAGATGAGAACAGTAGTCTCTTCTCGGGGAAATAGACGGTTTTATGGTATTAATTTTATCTAGAGTAATTACAGTAGAGGTATAATAATCAGATCTAATATCCAATACCTGGGGCTCGTTTCTCAAAAAGTCGTAGATTTGGGCTTAAGTTAGTCCGACTAGGAAAGTTACGCCAAAATTTAGACGGGCCTAAATCACGTTTCAGAAAACGGCGTAAGACTGGGCCTAAGACTAAGACCTTTCCGCTAGGTACTAAGCATGCACAGATCGTATTTTATTCGGTTTAGAGACTACAATAACATGTGGCGGATCACACTTGAACCTGATTACAAAAAGTAAAGCACAAGAAGCACGAACGCGCTTGCATGTTTTCCCTGGCTTTTCATCGTCTTTCAAACAGATATAATACTGAATCTATCTGTATTTTCAAGTCAAAGCACTAACATACCATACTAGTTAGTAGCAGCGGATTCAGAAATCTTGACAAAAGGGGCATATTGGGGTCGGGTTAGTCGGCTTAGTCACACAAAAAATTTATAGAGCAAATCTTTTGTTCTAGACACACACACCCCTTTACTTCCATAAGCGTTATATTAAATAGTTATATGTGTTTTGGTATGCTCAGATAAATTTTAAAAGTGAAATACAAACTTTAGAAAAATATAAACGTGTATACCCGGTATTATACGTACTTGGCAAAATTTAGAATAAAAAGAAATTTTTCTATGAGTAAAAGCTATATATGGCATGGGGCTGGAACAGGCTCGTAGCAATATATTTGAAAGTTGTAGGGGGCAACCAGTATCTCAGGGAAGTTCTTTTCTAGTTAAAATACTTTACGCAGAGAGCATGAAGGACCAGAGCTCCCAACCCATAGGTGCACTGTGAAAAATTGAACAATATAGCAATTACAGTATCAATGATAGCTTGCAAAAGCTAAATAAGTTTTAAATCTATAATTCTTGTGAACCATATTACCGACAAGAAATGTAGTAATTTTTTTATGAATTTCTCCATTTCTATTTCTCCATTTCAATATTTTCAAATCAGATTCATTTAGATCGGGAAAGGTACTAATTTCAACATCACCATCATTTCCTTAAATCTATCCATTCCTTTTCAATTTCTATTGAGGATATGTACATACATTATTATTTTTTTATAGATGAAGAATGTTTTTTGAAGTTGTAATCTAGACTTAAAGATATTAACAAGTCGTGATTTACATTTACAATAAAGACATTGTACAAGACATTATTATCATCATTATTATATGAGTAGTTCTGTTTCAAATATAATATAAATTATTTTTCTGTTCAAAAATCTATCAAAAAAACCTTTTTAGGCAAACTTCGTCCTAGAAACGTGATAGATTGTCAATTAATCAAAAGTGTCTTTACGAAAAAATAATATACTCATCTACACATCTCACCTCCCAATAGTTACTCCAGTGAAATAGGAATGAACAGTCTTATGGACAGAATACTTTAATTATTATACTGGAACATTTAACAAATTTAAACTTTAATGATCTGTTAATATAATATTTGATTACATGCAATTAAAGGAGAGAATCAAAGATACATTAACTGAAGTTAAAGTTCATTACCTTGGTTAATGGCATAGTTACCAAATATTTCTCATTATCTAAAATGCTAGTAAAAAAAATTGACATTATTTGGGGATTTTATTGAAACATTATCCATTTTAAACAACAAAAAAATATCCAAGACCTACAGCATGTAACATCGTTTTAAAAAAGTTAATGGGGAAGGGGAAGGGAGTGGTGGTGGTGGTGGTAAATGCAGTTAAGGTAGGACAAAACACCCATGGGTTCTATTTTAACCTATTTCTTAAAAAAGTACCAGAGAAAAAAAGAATAATATTACTATTTTGACAACAATGAATGATCCTGGAAAGAAAAATAATAAGTTTTGGCATATTTGTGTCATATTTTGTGAAAAAATCGGAGAATCATTATGTTGGTCTCTTGGGAGCTTACATTTCGGTCTGTGTTAATGCTATCTAAGTGCAATAAACAAGCATGTAACAGTCTTTTGTAAAATGCAATATAACTTTTTTTTTCATAAATAGTAGAGGGCTGATATTTGGACACACATGTAAGGAGTATCGGTTCTTTTTATACTACAAAGGTCAAGGTCATATCAAAAGGTCAAAGGTCAAATATTGTGACGTCATCTACTGAATCTTTTTTTTTTTAATCGCCAAAATATCTGAAACCACCGGTTCAATTTTCTTTATATTTACACATTTTATTCAAGGACCCATTTGAATTATTCTGTTGATTTTTTGTAAAAATTCAATTATACATTTTCTCTGAAAAACACTTAAACTGTCGGATATTTACATGTGAATTTTCAATTCCGATAGAATGTATGTTCTATACTTACTTAATATCTAACTCAAAATTTCCAGTATCAATTTGACTTTCTGATTTAAAGTAACAAAAAGGTTATCTTTTTCAAAAGTAATACACAAATTTGCAAAAGATCAATTAATAATTCTAAAAAAGGCTCATACTCAAGTCGAATGTCTGATTTTACAATCTTCTTACAGGGGTCTGATAGGCCATATTTCAGACTATGTGGGCAAAAATGTGTGGATGAATTTCTTTAATATCATATATAAAGAGAGATTTTGTATCTTAGAACAAAATACCAAAGTTTCAGAAAAATTAAATTTAAGGACAATTTTGGCCTATCTATTGTGTCCTACCTTAATTGAGTGATCAAAAAAGTCAGCCGAGAAGAGAAATGCTGAAAGTGGAAGTCAGTCCATAAATTATACAGCTTTATTTAAAGAGAAAACACACCAGTGCAATAAAAATGGCAGGGTTGAACCCAACACCCACCCACCCTCTACGCGTGCCTGCATTTAAAAAAGAAATTCTGGCACTTCTGTAAAAATTCAGCTTGTATTCAAAATTCTTAGTTAAAAATTTCTAGTTCATACCACCTTTTGCGGAAAAAGTCTCCTTAACTACCTTTCTAATTTCCTTCATAAAACAGTATGCTGTGTAATAATTTTCACGATTTTTGAAATATCATATAATTATGTACATGTATATGAATAGGTATTATATCGTTTAAGTATAAAATAATCATTATTTTAACTCTTTATGATTAAAATACATGCCTTTTTTCCAAGTTGTGTACAGACTAAGCACTTACGCACTCACGAGCAGGTCTAGATTTAAACCCAAATTTAGTCTCGACTAAGTCCCCGCCTTTTTGTGAAACGCTACTTCGTCCGATTTTCGGGTTTAGTCGCTGATATCGTCCGGACTAAGCTTACGACTGGTCGTAGGCCTTTTAGAGAAACGAGCCCCTGGCTACAGTTGCAATGTTGTTTTATGTGGAAAAATGATGGCTCTACAGAGGGTGATTCAGATTTTTGCATTGTAAAGGTGTGTCGAATGTTTCAAGTACGATAACGAAACTGAAAGCAACAAAAAAAAAAAAAAAAAGATTCACAGAATTCCAACACTCGTTTATAAGCCTTCTTACCTTAGGTATAAATATATTTTAATACCTTTGAATTTATTAATTATTATCTCTTAAGTAAATAATTATTCGGATAATTTAACTTTTCAGAAGCTCTAGGGGGATAATACCATCTATATTCGTAAGGTGTCTGTGTATAAGCCCTACGAACTGAAAGGTTAACTAGACGCTCGACTAATTTTGAAACTTTGACTCTGTTGTCGTAATTATTCGACAACCCTCGGCTGATTCCGCCAATTTCTTTAAACAATGAAGGGGAAAAAAATCATGCAAGCTGTAAACCTTGCAGTCTATAAAGAACAACTCTGTTTACAACGACATTATAGAAGCTTTTTGATGTTGTTCTTAAAAAAACATGTTATTTAGAATTAATGACTGCCTATTTCCACTGTTCGTTTTGTTATATTTTCTTTACGATTAAAAATTTTGAAAAACTATTAAGTACTAGTCGTACGAAAATTGGATCATCCGAAAATTATCTTTCTTGTCTTCAACGACATTTCAACAAATGATATAATTATTTTCTCATCATTCAATTTCTATCAATCATAGATGAGCTAAAGAGTAACAAGTCCGAAGACTGTAAAAAAAAATGAACTATATTATACTGTAAAACTTGGAAGACGATAATAAATCTAAGTTAATATTGTGTGTGTTGCACCTATCAACAAACATAACAATCGATCCATATTTATTTCATTAGTAGAGAAAGGCACATAGGAAAAATGAGGATTCCTGCTGACATTACAATTCCGATTTGATTTGAAAAGTTTTAAAATTGATTTCAGGCAATCCCAATTTTGCTGTCATTATTCCATGCAACAAATCTACGGGAGAATCGGTCTTTACATCTTTCCTTTCTCGCGTATTAAACGAAAAAGATCATCAAAGGAAAGATATAGAAGACTTAGAAAAAGGAACACTTTGTTTTGTTGTATGTTGTTATCTATCTAGATTAAAGGCGGACGTAAAAGCAGTGTGCGAAGAGTGGGAAAAATGCAACAAAGAAGGTAATACCATTATTCTTAAATACAGGGAAATGATTTTACAAAATTATTATCCTTGATCTTTTTTTATGATTTATCTCGGTTAACTTAATTATTTTAATGTATATCTATTTCAGATTCAAAAACAATGTTTGTCGTCCTTAAACCCGAGAACAAAGAGATGACTGAAGATATTAAATCAATAATACCAAACGATCACGTTTCATCTGTTGTCATACACTTCAAAGATAATTACAAATTCCCCAAAAAATTAAATCAAAATGCAAAACGAGATATCGGAAACATTTTGAACAAGAGAATTTCTTCTAATTGTTGCTGTTTTTAAAGAAACAAAAAATGCTTTTTATAAAAGCTAGACTTATCGATGTCTATTTTATTCTTTTTTATTTTAAATATTCATGTTTCAAACTCATTATTGTTCACGTCTACGTAACATAAGGTATTTAGATATAATGTTTGTAAAAACAAAATGTATAATAATTTTACATAAGAAATATCTTTCAACTATGACTTCATTGAAATGTAACGACAATTTTGAACTCGGTTATCCCAGTTTGAAAAATACTACAGCATACATTACTTTATTACTCTGAGCGCTGATGATGCCTAGCAAATATCTCGACACCTTAATCAACGTAAATATATAGAAATAAATGTCTAGTCTCCTGCTTCTACTTAAAGCAAGAACAAATAAACTTTTTTGTCCATTTATTTTATTTCCCTTACTGCAAGTCATTTTATATGAATCACACTCATGTTTTAGTTTATATCATTAACTAAGTAATGATCACTAATTATGTGACGATGTTTGTGTTTGGGTTTTCCTTTTTATATTATAGCTATAGATTTCCTCAAAGTCTATTGACCATTTAAATTACACGTTTTATAGCATAGCATGCGTTTTGTGAAGCATGAAATAGCCGCTTAAAAACAATTGAACTACTTTATGTGATTTTGTATTCACTGTTTTTTAAGAATATTTGTTACACGGCGGATTAGATGAATTAGATGATAATACGAGGGTTGTCCCAAAAAGTCGTAGACAATGTGTATAACTTTTTAAACATGCAACCAATACAAACCAAATTTATATAGACATAATATATTCATTGTTCTTTAGAATAGTGAATCTTTACATATCTTTAATATTGATAATATTAGGAAGATATACATGAAGGCCGATAAGGTCTGTCGGTGCATGAACAAAATTCGGAATAATTCATGCATACAATTACTGAATATTATTTGCTTTTATTTCTTTAGTACTATGTAAACATTGAACTTAAATTTAAAATAAGTGAAACCGGAATACAAAACTTAATAATATGTCAAATTTTCATACAAATAGCATTGAAATCAGAGGATTGGTGTCATGATTTTCAAAGTGTCGTTGAAATTGAATTTGATGAAAATGACGTCGTCAAAAGCGTAACCGGCACACTGAGATGTAATAATTGTTTTTATAAGGTTTTATACACCAAAGACGGGTAAAAGAGTACAGAAGTGACATTGCTCACTAGATTTTAATAAAAAGGTTATTTCTAAATGTCTTGAGATTTGATGAGAGTTTTTCCCATATACCGAAAATAGTTACAGCATGTAAAAATAAACGTACAGTTGCAATGGGGACAATCTGGGCAAGAACGACGTCAAATAATGTGTTTACTCTGCTGCCTGCAATGTAAGGCGAGCTTTTGACTAAATTTTGATTAAAATCTGAATCTGCTTTTACATAGGACATACCAACAAACTGAATGCACAATTGCAAGTCCATAAACAGCAAATTTTGGACCGATCATAAGGAATACACCTTGCAATGAGCACTTTGCTACCTGTGGGAAAGGCAAATTAAATTTAAAATCATTTCCATGTTCTTGTAATTCTGTGAGACGTTCACAGAATTACAAGAACTTCTCCTTCAAAGGCACTATCCTAGACGATTGATACTAAACGGAATAAACAAACCAAAATCTTATGAAAGAAAAATCTACTTACCGTGAAAAAGTGAAGAACAAACTGGTTAATAATGTCATACCATACGTTTCAACGCATAACCAAAGAAATCCATAGACTTTCAGCATTATTAGAAATAATCTCCCAACTTAGAGGATGATTGAGACATGAAAAAAAAATGTTAGAAACTCCACAAATCATTGAGAGTAAACGACAAAGTCAGTATCTTAAATTAATCCTTACAAAAGCATCCCTATCTACTTACAACAACGACCCAGCAATCATCAATAGATGCAACAAGCCCAGATGCAGTACTTGACAAGATTCTCCGGATAATGTTGTTTTTGGGGATAAGATTTAAATTCCTCTAACCATTTGATCGTAAAGTTGTATCGGTTACAATTGTGCATGTGCGTCTTGCCATGTTGTATGGAATATAACGCTTAGTATGTGATGGATGACATGAATAGAAATTCAAATATTGGTGCGAATCTGTTTCTTTATAGTACGGGTCTGTAATTATTATGGTATCATCCTCTATTAAATGGAGGTCCAAAAATGGAAGTAGTCTGTCACTCATCTACACAGTGAACTGAATTGATTCCTGTAATTGATTTATTACTGTATGGAATTTTTGTGGATCATCTTCAGTTTTATTATAAAAAATGAAAATATCATCAAGGTACCGTTTTCCAGTTTTGGCGAATGTATTGTGCAAAAGTTTCCTAAAAAAATTCCGGAAGTTTTTATATACCTTTTCTTCCAATTAACCCATAACGAAGGTGGCATAAGTTAGAGCCACTTTGGTACCCATAGCTGTGCCCTTAATTTGCAAGTAAAATTGTTCATCAAAATGAAAATGATTATTTTCTAAAAGTACTTAAAGGGCTTCAATATAAATAAATAGTTAATAATTAATTTGTTTCTGTCGAAACACACTCAAAACATACTTATGACAGGTTTCGTAAGATACCTATATAGATGGCAAACAATTGAATATATTGTTATATTTTTAATGTAACCAGTGTTAACCATCTACTCTTTAATGACAGTTTTTAATAATTGTAGTCCAACGTACCTCACCGTCTCTGATTCCCCGTTGACAGGCATTTCTACATGCTGTTTACACACTTCCGTTATCAATATTCATGAAAAGACAGAATTCATAATGGCAGATATTACCTTCTTGTTTAATTTGTAATTACAACTACTTTTATAGGTATATTTATGGGAAAGTATTAATTTTTCATAATATTTCATGTTTCTCAAATTATTTAATCATTATGTTACACGCGTTTCACGTTTCATGTTTCATAGAATAATGATCCTTGACTAAGTCTCTTTTTGTGGCAATATATTGCAATACGACTAAAACTGTGGGAGTAGATTTTAATAAAATAAAAGAAGTGGTGTGAATGAGATATGAATACTAAAAATTCTAAAGAACTTTTGGACAATTTGAAATCAGAAGACTTTAAAAAAAATAACAGCTTAATGATTTACGACTTTTCAACTTTATACACAGCAATCTATTGGATTTCCCATGGGTACAAATTGCGTTCCGTTATTAGCAGACCTATTTTTATATTCATATGAAGAAGAATTTATCCAAAATCTTACGCTTGAAAAGAAGAAAAAACTTGCAGTGGCTTTCAACTCGACATTTAGATATATCGACGACGTATTGTCAATTAATAATGGTAATATCCATTCCTATGTCGATACGATATATCCTGGTGAGCTTTAGATAAAGGATACCACAGAGTCTGACACTTCTGTTTCATACTTGGATATTTTACTTGAAAAAGAAACTAATGGTAATCTAACAACCAAGCTATATAATAAACGTGATGACTTTAATTTTTCTATCGTCAACTTCTCTTTCTTATGCAGCAATATACCATCATCACCTGCATACATAGTATATATATCTCAGTTGATTCGATATGCAAGAGCATGCTCTACGTGTGAATAATTTCTAAAACGAGGTAAATTATTGACAAGCAAGTTGATAAAACAAGAATATCAGCAGTCTCGTTTAAAGTCATCATTTTGTAAGTTCTATGGTCGATACAACGACCTTGTCAGCAAATACAATTTATCATTGATCAAATGTTGACTGACGTTTTTCAAACTAATTGTTAGTCCATTATTTATACACGGAATTGATGTCGGATTTTTTCCGTTATTTCCTGATCATGACAAGGATCACACAGTGGGTGTGACCGGTCGGCAGGGGATGCTCACTCCTCCATGGAACCTGATTTCACCTCTGATGTTTCGGACTTCTGTGTTTGCTCTGCTCTTATTTTGTATTGTTTTATGGACTTTGAGATTGAATACTGTTCGTTATCTCCATATCCTTCATTACAATATTTCGAATCTTAGTTACAATGGCAATATCATTCATCAAAATTAGAAAATAAATTAATAATAAAGACACACATGTATCGCAGTATAGTCTTCCTGCATACTATATTATAATCAAACTTAAACTGTATCTTGAGTGAAATTTTGAGAGTAGTTTATACAAATTTCTATTTTAGCAACTATGGCAACATCTTCATCAAAGTCAAAACCAATAAAGAGAATAAACCATCTCAATGTAGTCTACCTGTGTGCCAAGTCCTATTGAATTCAGAATAAAACTGTAGGAGGAGTAGCATTTTTAAAGTATTTCACACAAATTTCTATTGTTTTTGTAACCACGGCAACACCGTTCATTAATACCTAAAAGAAGATACACAGAATGTATCTTACTTTTGCATATTTGTGTGCCACGTTATACTGGAATAAGACAAAAACTGTAGGAAGAGTAGCATTTTGAAAATTGTTTACAGATAGAAAGACAGACAGACAGACAGACAGACGGACGGACGCCGGACGCATTAATTTTTTGTAAGCTCTTCTGGTCTTTGACCAGTAAAGCTTAAATTTCGATATTCAATTCAGTTCGGACTTATTTCCAGTTTTTGTAATGGCAGTTTAAACGTTTTCCTGGCATGAATAATATAAAAATCTTAAGAAAAAAACGTCAGATATTCCGGTCTTTTTTTTTTTTGGTATGTATTCTGGAGATTCTTCTTCAACTTTTTTGATAAATGGATTGGTAAATAGGAGTTGGAATTTCTTTTAATATTTTAAAAAACTGAATAAATGGATAATTTTCCCATTTGAACATGAAGGAACAGAACAGTCATATCATGTGCTTTGCAGTTAGATACACAGACCGATGAATTGATGTAATTTTTCCTGTTATTTTTTTGTTAAGTATATAATGGGCTTAATACAAAAAAAAGTTCTGTTGTATCTTAATATTACTCCTTCTGTTTAATCTAAATGTTATATTCGATTGTCATTGCCCGTAGGAGGAAAGGTGTTTTTCAGAATTTATCCATTTCAGTAAAATAAAAATTAAAGTCTTTAGTAATGTTACTGTAGAATTCGACCCCTTGGTCAGAGTACAAATTTTGAAATTGTATGTAATGCATTATAAAATTCTTGAAAATGACATCTGCTGTAGTGCGGACAGTCTGGGTCTTTGTTACTACTGCGACAGGATATTTGGTATAGTTGTCTGTAATTACCGATAGTGTTTATTTTGGGTATTCGGAACTTGTGAAATGACAACAGAAAAATAATTTCGTATCTTCCTGTGTTCTGAATATCTATTTGAAACAAGTTTTAATATTTGTTAGAGTGCATACCTAACTTACATTTGATGGTTGGAATGCTGTTTTATGTGAAAAATTGATGTCTCTACAGAGGTTTTTTGTAGATTCACCTGTCACGAAGATTAAGATTTGTTGCATTGGAAAGGTATGTCGACTTTTCAAGTACGATAACGAAATCTAATTGATGGCAAAAAATCACAGGTTCACAGAATTTTAACTCTCTTAAAGCCTTGTTACCTTAGGTATCAATATATTTTAATACCTTTTATTTATTTTTTATCCGCTTTTAAATTATTAATTATTCGGTTAATACAATTTCTCAGAAGCTGGGGAATTGCACCATTCATTCGTAAGGTGCCTGTGTATCACCCTAACGAACTGAAAGGTTAACAAATCGCCCGACTAATTTTGAAACTTTGATTCTGCCTTCGTATCATTCGACATTCAACAAACATCGTCTGATTCCGCCAATTTCTTTAACAATGAAGGAAAAAAGTATAAAAACACGCTGTAAAACTTGCATTTTATAAAGAACAATTCTATTTACAAAGACAATTTAGAAGCTTTCTGATGTGATTCCTATAAAACATGCAAGAATTAATGACTGTTGTTTTGTCATTTTTTCTTAAGATTTCAAATCTTGAAAAATTGTTAAGTCGTACAAAAATTGATTCATCGGAAAATTATTCCCCTTGTCTTCAAAGGCATTTCAACAAACGATATAATTATTTTCTCAACATGCAATTTCTTCCAATAATAAAAGAGAGAAAGAGTAAATAGTCTAAAGATGAAAAATGAACTTTATTATACTGTCCAACTTGGAAGACAATAATAAATCTAAGTTAATATTGTGTGTGTTGCACAAAACGTATCAACTAACATATCAATTAATCCATGTTAATTTCATTAGTAGAGAAAAACATATAGGAAACGTGAGGATTTCTGGAGACCTTACACTTCCGATTTGATTTTAAAAATTTTAAAATTGATTTCAGGCAATCCCAATTTTGCTGTAATTATTCCATTTTACGAATCTACGGGGAAAATGAGGATTGCTGGTGACATTACAATTCCGATTTGATTTGAAAAGTTTTAAAATTGATTTCAGGCAATCCCAATTTTGCTGTCATTATTCCATGCAACAAATCAAGGGGAGAATTGGTCTTTACATCTTTCCTTTCTGTCGTATTAAAAGAAAAACATTATCAAAGGAAAGATATAGAAGACTTAGAAAAAGGAACACTTTGTTTTGTTGTATGTTGTTATCTATCTAGAATAGAGGATGATGTTAAAGCAGTTTGGGAAACGTGGAAAACATACAATAAAGAAGGTAATACCATCTTTCTTTACAAAATGATTTTACAAAATTATTATCCCTGGTCTTTTTCATTTATCTCGGTTAATTAATTAAATTATTTTTTTTTTTTATGTCAGATTCAAAAACAATGTTAGTCGTCCTTATACCCGGGAGAAGAGATATGACTGAAGAAAATATTAAATCAAAAGTTTCAAATGAAATTGGTGATCAAGTTTCATGTACTTTCATACACTTCAAAGATTATAAAAACTTCTCAAAATATAAAAATCAAAATGCAAAACAACATATCCAAGAATTTTTGAACAAGGGAATTTCTTCTTATTGTACCTATCTTTAAAGAAATAAAAAAAATTCTTTTTATAAAAGCTAGACTTATCAATGTCTGTTTTATTCTTTTTTTTTAATTTTGAATAGTCATGTTTGAAACTCCTGATTGTTTATTTTTTCACATCTACGTAACATATGGTACGAGGGCCGTTCAAAAATTACGCGGACTGTGCTGTTATTTCTTCTACAGATGTCATATAGACATGAAATTTCACAGAAATATGTATCTTAAAGATTCCAATAAATTTGGGGTGAAATTTCTGTATTAAAAAAAAATCAACTAAAATTATCGGTATGTTGATATCGCTGATAGAGAGGTACGGAGCACGACAAAAAATTTAAAGCAAAAGCAAAAAATTTAAGTCATTAATTTTCTATAATTCTCGATTATTTTCTACAATTTTCTCAAATGTATCTTTAAATTGTTCTATTATTATGTATTTAGATTTCTGACGTGATATTTGAAGTATTAACAGAAATACAGTGTTTTTTCTCTGATGCGATTCCCGTGAAGATGACGTCTTCTGAATTGACGGCTCATCAGACTTTTAATGAATTATGTGTATTGCTTAAAATATTGCCAACATAGATCCAAAATATGCAAAATAAAACAAGTAGTAAACTAGGGTATTCGTGACATTCGTCCACAAATAGCAAATTGAAATTTGAGACCGTTAGACCTCTGTAAAAAGGCTATAAGGGAGGACGGGAAGAAGATTTTTGACGAAAACTTTATTCGGACTGTAAATAACGTGATTGAGAGTCACTAATATCACGCTATATCTCATAAATACCTACAGTTTTTGGTTTTAAAACAAAAAAAAATAATATTCTTTTCTTGTTTAATAGATATAAAGCTTGACAAGAAATTGTGTTTGGCTGTTGAGTAGGTAAGGTAACTCAAACTGTGCAGGTATTCTTGGAAAAATATTGAGAAAATGAGAGGTAAATCACATATTTTTTATAATGCCCGTGACGTCGAAGATTTTGCTGCTCCATGATTTAATGATATGTCCTGAAAAATCACTCAAAATTGATACCAATTTACAACATTTTGATATGAAACTTTGAAGACCATATAAGTAAAGATTCTTTAAATATTATGTGTGACATTTTGCCTGATTATGTCGTCAAATATTTTTTCTGTGTAATTTTTGAACGGCCCTCGTATTTAGAATAATAATTGTAAAGTAAAATGTACAATAATTTTACATAAGAAGTATCATTCAACTATGAATTTATTGAAATGTAAATGTTACGATAATGTCTCCCGCTTCTTTCCATCCCTTAATTTTATTTTTCTGTCTGCAAGTCATTTTATTTGAATCAAACTTACGTTTTAGTTTTACATCATTTACTGAGTAATGATCAGGAATTATGTCCATATTGTTTGTTTAGGTTTTTTTTTCTTTTTGACCAGCTATAGATTTCTTCACTTTTATGGATCATATACATTGCACGTTTTATAGCATACTATACTCGTTTTGTAAGCATAAAACAACTGTTAAAAAAAGCAATTAAACTCTTTATTTAATTTAATAATATAGGTTTTCGTAATTACGGTTTTTTTTTAGTTTTAGTCCTTTTAGTGAAGAGAGAAGTCATTAAAACGTAATCGGAATAAAAATAATGAAGAAAGGTATCTCCTTACAAGATGAAGAAAGATATCGGTTTTTGTTTTAGAGATATCTCCTTCGACACTATTGAAAGATACCCTCTCTCACTTTAAGAAATATCTCTTCAGATGAACCAAGAAAGATGACTCATTTATTGAGAGATATCTTTTAGTCCCCCACCGGTGAAACCCAAGTGAATATAGGTTTCCTCTGCGTCCGTCCGTCTGTCTGTCCTCGTCTGTCTGTCAATCTGTCCTACTTGGTTTTCCGCACTTTTTTTCTAAACTCTTGCAGATATAAAATTGAAATTTGGTGTGTGTGTGTGTGTGTGTGTGTGTGTGTGTGTGTGTGTGTGTATCTTGCTTCATTGATTTTTGACAGATTTATGGACTTTAATTTTTTATAATCGTTTTAGATCGGGTTCGTGCTGGGCTAAATTTCGAAGGTCAACATGGTTAACAAGCATTCTGAGAGTATTTCATAAGCAATACATGTCCCCTACTGAGTTCTTCTTATTTCTTCAGGATGTCATTTTATAATATGCAAAAGTTATGTCCAAGGTAAAACTCCATGATTTATAGGTTGTGAATGCCTTAACCTTAATAAAATAATCCACATTAAGACTTAAATTCAGCTTATTTTTTCCAACGTCTTTTTCTCGCTTCCTATTTATGTTGACCATCGGAAGTTAGTGCAGCACGAACCCGATCATAATTAAACGAATGTGAAAAAAATCATATGCCATAATTCTGTCAGTAATCAATGAAGTATTGCGATATTCAGACTTGATCTATAACTCATCAAGATACACTCACATGCCAAAATTCAGCTCAATTTCTGCAAGCGTTTAGAAAAAAGTGCGGAAAACTAAGTGGGACAGATGGGGACAGACAGGCGGTTTTACCGGTAGGGGACTAATAAACGAAGCGAGTGAAAATAAGTTGAATTTTCGTCTTTACGTGGATTTTTTTATTAGGTTAAAGGCAATCACAGCCCAGCATCAAAATCAAGTAGTTTTACCTTGGTCATATTGCATATTGTAAAATGACACCCTGAAGAAAAGGGGAAACCCGGTAGGGGACATGTATTGCTTATGCAATACTCTCCGAATGCTTGTTAAATTAGACATATTTTTTCCAAAGAATACGGGTTTGTTAAGGCAACACACAGATAAGAATTTGGCGAATCAACACTTTTTTAATAATATGTAATACTTATTACAATGTATTAGGAAAGGTCATGAATAAAACTTTTGCTGTCGTTAGGCATTCTATAAACTTCTATGCGACATATACAATGAGACACTACACTACGATGTCACCTCGTAATGTCTATCATTAATAATTAGAAAATATGCTTTAATCAAAAAGTGAAAAGTTCAACAATACCCCGGGGATAATAAATTTCTATTTGTAATAATAGCTATGTAAAAAAATTTCTGTACCATGAAAAGTGCTGTTAGAATCCCACTGTCCTATCACAGAAATATAATCATTCAACAATTTCGGATGAAACCTTCCCAAGATTTTTACATATCCTTTATAAGATCGAAAAATGCATCAATCCCCGTTAACCAAACGATTCTAGCACACTTTCCAAAAACAACATACCTATAGTAGTAACTTTATATAGAAACAAAAAGTAAGTTTCAGGGTATATGGCGTAGTGTTGAATTTTGAATCTTTTATGTCGCGAACGACAGTGGAAGGACTGATCGGAAAGAAAACACAGTGTCTACTTTAATTGTACGAAGAAATTGCAGAATTATATTAGCATACCTTATTCTTTTCTATCGTTAACATCCCTTACTTATGTAGCAATATCCCTTCCTGGATATGGATATGGATATGGAGATAACGAACAGTACTCACTTTTAAAGTACATAAAACAGTTTAAAATAGGAGCAGAGTAAACATGGACATCCGAAACATCAGAGATG
The DNA here is from genome assembly GCF_032062105.1 of Saccostrea cuccullata. Classification (NCBI taxonomy): domain Eukaryota; kingdom Metazoa; phylum Mollusca; class Bivalvia; order Ostreida; family Ostreidae; genus Saccostrea; species Saccostrea cuccullata. The sequence goes on from NW_026934264.1 coordinate 54,594, forward strand.
GGATCAGGTGCCATGGAGGAGTGAACATCCCCTGCTGACCGGTCACACCCGCCGTGTGCTCCGTGTCATGATCGTGAAATAACGGAAAAATCCGTCATCAATTCAGTGTATGAATAATGGACTAACAATTAGTATAAAAAGATCAGTCAGCATTTGTCTCAATGATAAATTGTATTTGCTGACAAGGTCAATGTATCGACCATAGAAATAACGAAATGATGACTTTAAACGAGACTGTTGATTTTCGTTTCATCAACTTGCTTGTTAATAATTTACTTTCTTTTAGAAATTGTTCATACGTAGAGCATGCTCTTGTGTGTCGAATAAACTGAGATATATACACTCCGTATGCAGTTGATGAAGATACATGTACTAGTATATTGCTGCATAAGTAAGGGAGGTTGACGATAGAAAAGTTAAAGTCATTACGTTTATCATATTTTTTGTTAGATTACCATTAAATTGTGTTCTTTGCGGATTATAAAAAAGCGTAAACTGACCCAAGCCAGGTTATCATCGAATAATTTGGCCAAGAATGAGAGTCATTCCTTATAATTTAATTTTGAAATAATTAAACAACTGTGAGTGTAAAATTGTGTTGCTTTTTATGAGTTCAAATTTGCCGCTCAATATAATACATCCCTAGTAACGGAAATGATATGAAACAAGGGGAGGTAATAAGTGATTTACAGATTTAGCAGCCATGATGTTTGTGTACACGAGGAAAGATCGAGTTACTTTTTGAAGTTAAAGGTAATTTTTAAAATCTGGAATTTCCCATGAATTCCAAGGACTGGAAATGAGGGGATTGTATGGATACAGATGATTCAGCTGGTTGTCAAGGGGGTGTGTCCCCATACAAAACCAGGTTATAAAGAAATAATTTGCGTTCCTTTTTGGTAATCAATCAATGAGAGACTAGAATACAAACAAATTTAAATTATATAAATATAACACTGGTTTTTGTACTTATGCGTGCGAAATTGATAGCGTCACTCGCCATTTTTCATTCAATGTTTATGAATATGTGTTGAAGATTTTCCCTAACAAGAAATACTTACATTGTTCATTTGTAACTATAGTTGACTTTAAATAAATAAAGTTAACTAGTGCTAATTGTAACGGGGACCGTTACAGATGTTCCCCAAACGCTCCCCAACTCCCTTTTGGTGCCATATTCCCTGTAATCTCTATTAGATAAGAAATACTTTATGGAATTAAGACTTAATCAAGGTCTTCCCAGAAAAATACAAAATATATTTAAAAATAGGCATTGCACACGTGTTCATGTGCGTAATGACCATATTATCTTGTCTACACTATCTAAAATTTTAATATTCTTAATATCAAAGCATTTAATCCAAAAGTATTAAAAAAATACGCTCATTCGAATGTATTTTTAATTTTACTCATTTCACGTGCACGCACGTGCAAGCACATGCATAATGACTACACCTTCTTGTAGGAGTCCCTTATATTTATCTATGTTCTAAATCCCATCCTGTTTGGTTGAAAAACAAGGGAGTTATAGCCAATTGAAGTTTCAGCCGATCAGATTACAGCACACATGCATGCGTGTGATTTCATAAATTTTTATCTTTATCGTATTGAAGGATATCTAAGTGAATAACTATATTTTAAAAATCCAAACATTTCGTCAAAAACAAAGGAGATATAGCCATATAAAATTTCAGCCAATCAGATTGCAGCACACGTGCATGCGCGTGATTTCATGAATGTTTTTCTATATCATATTTTAGGCTATCCTAATGCATGACTATGTTTTAAATTTCAAAGCATTTCGTCAAAAAACAAAGGAGATATAGCCATTTAAAGTTTCAGCCAATTAGATTGCAGCACGCGCGCATGCGCATGCTTTCATGAAAATTTTCATATATCATGCTGTAGATCTTCATAATGTAGGACTATGTTCAAAATTTCAAAAGATTATGCAAGAAACAAGAAAGATATTGAGACTTTAGTTTCAGCCAATCAGAGCGAAGCGCACGTGCATGCGCGTGAGATCTTGCTATTTTGACCATGCCATCTTGTCAATACTACTAATGTATCTTTACATTATGAGTTTAAAAAAATCATCACAAAAAAGAAAAGTTACAGCAATATCCATTATATTGGTCATTTCACGTGTTGCACGTGCGCGCTCTTGCAAGCACTTGCGCGCAAAATGACCTTCGTTCGGCAAATCTACATAACATGTCTACTGACCCTAAAAACATTTTACCTATAATAATAATATTAATAATAATAAGAAGAAGAAGAAACAGAGTAAAAACAATATGTTCCCCAACTTCGTTTGGGGAACATAATTATAGTTAGTCAATGAATCAAAGTGATCACTACTAGTTAATGTATAACAAATCTAATTTTTTCAAAGTTATCATTATAGTCTCAAATTTACATTGTATCACTTACGTAAATCAAAGTATCAAAAGGATCACAATAGGAAACAAAAATATCACTATGGTGTCGTAGTTGTCATTATTATACCCCCACTGTTATTATTCACTTTCCCACTGGTTGTGAGTGGTATTGATCTTTTATTAAACCCTCTACAGGTAACTATTCCCCGAGGGCTTGCCCAAGGGAAAAAGGATGAGGTGACCAGCGGCCCCCGGTAAATTTACAAAATATAAATGTGTAGATATCACTTAAAATTTTGTATGTACCTTATCACTGATACAGTACCCGCATCGTTATTCTTTACAGGATACACGATACAATAGGATACACGCACGATACGATAGGATACACGCACGATAGAACAGGATACACGCACGATAGAATAAACGCAAAACACGATAAACGCAAAACACGATACACGCAAAACACGATAAATTCAAAACACGATAGACCTGATAAACGATCTTAACGATAGGATAAACGCAAAACCTGATAGGATTGTTTCAAAATGCGGAACGTTTTCTGACAAGACGAAAAGATTATTTTGTTTACTTACTGCAATATTTTAATTTAAATACTTGCAGAGCTTCAAATCTAATTTATAAAGTTCATTTAATTATTATAATATAAAAAAAAACTTAGATCTCTGTGGTAATTTACAAAATTTATTTATTTATATTTTAAAAAAATGACAATGATTAACTGGATTGTTATGAAATGGAGACTGTAATCTTTTTTAATTTCTTCTCAATTGTGTGAATTTACCATTATTTGTGTTAATGTCGAAATGAATATGAATCGTTTTATTATGGATATTTTAGCATACATGTAATTGTTGCACAAAAATCCCTTACATGATTATGTACCGTTTTTCACGGGTACTGTTATAAATTTTTGAAACTCTATAAATAGACTTATTATTTATGAAAAAAATATACATTTGAATTTTCTATCTAATAAATTTAACTAAGAGTACCAAGTTATTTCACGGAAGAAATTTGCGCAATAAAATAAATATTTGTATTTAATGTCTAAAGATTACAATCTGCGATGTATACAAAAATCGCAATTAAATATTAAAATCTTGGGAAAAAAATACAAGTAGAAAACCGGCCGAAAGAAAGGTTCAAAGAAACGGCTTTAATAAAATTAATAAATTTAACACGATAGATCTTTCAGGAACTAAATAGTTCAAGAAAATTAATTTCCTGAATTGAAATTTAAATAATTGTTAATATAATGGCGCTCTGAATTAATACATGTAAACTATGTCAACAGAATATGAATCTCCTACAACTGCACTTGTACGTACATGAACGTTTACGCTAAGCTCTCAGTTATGCACATGTAAACATTTAAATATCAGATACTTAAAACCTCCTATTAATTAACGAGTATTGAATGGTTAAATACTTTTATTCTTTACAGCACAAAAATTAATAAACAAATATTAAAAGAGTGAAATGCGACTTTTCCGACTAAATAATTATAAATCATTGCTATTTAACTTTGTGTGTACTGTTTCTGATAATAACAAAAAATAGGTTTAAGTCGGCAAATGAATAAATAAACCCTGAAAATCCTTTTAGACTTACCCGGTAATCTCATATGAGGCATATTTGAAGGGCGGGATGTTAAAAGTCCGTAACCAATTTAAAATTAGATAAACAAGATCAAACCAAATAGCCAAATACATATTGAATTCTTAAATAAAGTTATTTAAGGAATGACTCTAATTCTTGGCCATATTATCGAGTATAATCTGGTTTGGGTCAGTTTACGCTTTATAATCCGCGAAGCGGATTATAAAAAAGCGTAAACTGACCCAAACCAGATTATACTCGATAATATGGCCAGCGGATTATAAAAAAGCGTAAACTGACCCAAACCAGATTATACTCGATAATATGGCCAAGAATTAAAGTCATTCCTTATAATTTAATTTTAAAACAATTAAACAACTTTTGATGTAAAGTTGTGTTGCTTTTTATAAGTTCAAATTTACCGCGCAATAATACAACCGTAGTAACGGAAGTGATTTGAAGCGAGGGGAGGTAATAACTGATACAAAGATCTAGCATCTATGATGTTTGTTTACATGAGGTAAGAACGAGTAATTGTTTAAAGTTGAAGGTACATTTATTAAATTTGGAATTTTCCATGGATTCCGAGGACTGGAAATGAGGGGATTGCATGGATATGATGATTAAGCTGGTCGTCAAGGGGGTGTGTCCCCATACCAAACCAGATTATACAAAATGTTTTGCGTTCCTTTTTGGAAATCAACCAATGAGAGGCGAGAATACAAACAAAATTAAATTATATACGTATGGAATGAAATCGATTAATACTAAATAAATTGATTCGGTGTATTTACTAGTCTTGCATGGTCACGGCAGAATCAGACGACTCCTTTGTTTTATTATTATAGTAAGATACCGTAAAAAATAATGCGATCTAAATTCCATAGTTTAGAATATTAGAACTATTTCATCCGTTTCTAGGATCAATGAAATTGTTTCCTAGAATTTTGTCCTAATTACGCAGAAAACCCGATGATCCGAATGTGCATGTACCATAAGACTAGTACAGTTTTTTTTTTAAGATTATTTAAAAAATTATTTACATAATGGAACCATTGTACAAAATGAAATAAATCAGCGGATTGAGTTTAGGGACTTCATTTCATTAAATTGATTTATTTAAATTTTTATTTAAAATTCAAGCAGTGAGATGATTTTTTTAAATCCATAATTACATCCATCGTACAATTATTTAATATAATTATTTTGAATTCTTTGTTCACACAAGACAGTAAGTTAGGAACAAAATCCCGAAAATAAGTAGATGCGTTTCATTAGAAGCAGGTAGTATTCGAGGTTCCTTATTAACCCCATGTGCGAAATCAGTACAGGTATGTTGACGATGATCACACACACGGGCCGAGGTGTCAGTTAGGGGAGAAGGGGGAGGGGGTGTTGACCGCAGAGGAAGGCAGTGTGCTAATTAGAGAGCTACACATACGTGTCAGTTTTCTGATAAGGAAAGGTCTTCGATTTGACACCCCGATGGTTTATATTTTCAGTTTATATCACGCCGAAAAGGTAAGCTGTTAAAAAACATCATGTTTTTCCTTGTATACATTTATCTAAAATTTGAACGTATACGGCCAAATCGGTGTTAAAATCATCTGGATCAATGTCTTATGTTTTATTATTTTTGTAACATGAAGACTTTAAATAATTGTGCACACATGCAGATCAGAGGCATTAACATATTACTTATATAATCAGACGATAAATTAGGGGGGAAAAGAATATTGCATGAAAAAAGATAATTATCAATATCCTGCTTATTATTTATTCATTTGCTTTTTGGTTACGCATACACCGTAGCTTACCAAAAATCTTTCTCCAGTAACTCTGATTCATTTTAGAAAATCATATTAAAAATATTTAATTTTGAATAGATAATTCATACAATTCGATAAATTAATTATTTTTTTAAAAAAGGCCGTTGATCCTTTATAATTTAATTTCCGAAAAATAGAGTTACTGTTTAATTTTTGACAATCACTCTCTGCTTTACCATGATATAATTATTTTATTTATTTATTTAATCATTAATTAATTAATCAATTTATTTATTCATGAAATAGGCTATTTATTTATTATTTTCCTTCTACGCTTTATTATTTATTTTAATGATGAAAAAGAAAGGGATAAAACTTTCTTTTCTCCTTTTCGGTTGAAGTAATCTTATTTTAGTTAACAAAACGAAAAAGAAACTCTGAATAGCTCAGTAGTTTCTTTCTATAGCAAAGATAAAAAGCGAGGGTTTCCGAATATACACGATAAACGCAAAACACGATACACGATAGAACCTGATACACGATCTACACGATAAACGGAAAACACGATAAACGGAAAACACGATTGAAAACGCAAAACCTGATAAACGGAAAACACGATACGATAGGATACACGCACGATACGATAGGATACACGCACGATAAGACACGATAGAATTGTAAAGAATAACGATGCGGGTACTGTATGTATACCTTTATAGAAACTATTTTTAACAAAAATAGAAACGTGATTCAAAAGATGTAGACCCTTTATTGACGTAGAGGTATCATGTTTACATCCAATTCCTATTGCGTTTTAACCCCGCCCCACTCTTTGAAGCCCTTAAAATATCCGAGCGCAGCCAGGTACAATTTTCTCCTTTGGCTGGTCACAGGATTTTATTGAAATCTACCTACATGTAAAAGGAGAAAAATTGTACCTAACTGCGCTCACATGCTATTCCTAAAAACTGTAAAATCTAGCCGGTGTAACGACGAAAAATGACCCCCGTAGAATATTGACCAGGGGGTCATTTTTCTACGTAGAAAAATGACCCCGGGTCAATATTCTACGGCTAATAGGGTCATTTTTCGACTGTAGAAAAACATTCCAGACCAGTAATTCTACGACTCCACACACGCTGAAAAATTACCCCCATCAAATTTTGACCCCCTACTTTTTTATCGATAAAACCTTGTATATGTGTCTCCTGATATTTTTTTTCATCCTTTCAAATGCAATTAATGGGATTTTTTTATGTACTTTAATCCTTTCCAACAAACATTTAATAGCATATCTTAAAAGAAGCATCACAATCAATTTATATAGTATGGGTATATTTTTGGCTTGCAGAATCCCAATGAATATTTATTCAATGAGGAGCATAAATTTATGATTATATTTTTGGGTGCTTTTTATCATTCAAAGGTTTTATTCCGAAAATGGCATGATATGTTTCTGATAACTATAAACTTTGAAAATTATAGTTACAAATCCAAAAACGTAGCACAGAAGCAAGAAAAGCAACGTTATTTAAATATATAAATCCAATTACCCTAGCGCTTACCTTAAAACATAAACATCTGTATGCATTGATTCTGCTTTAAAATATACACCTTTTAACTATGTTACATATAGTAATATACTTTTTCCTTTATATACAGAAAATACCATATATGTCGAGAACGTTCTTATAATGATATTAAAAATTTCTCTAAAATTGGCAAAAAAATTACATCTAGGTGAATGATAGTTCAACCTTCAGTGATATCTATACATTAAAAAAAAAACTTTAAAATCCCTTTTCAACACTTTTTTAGCCAACAGACACCTCACCAATGGTTGCTGTTACGTCCCCTTTCTTCTGAGATTTTATAGATACTACCTTTGCAAATTATTAAAGAAGACTTAGTCATGCCATTACTTCGATATAAAGTCCTAGCACATACCTTCCAAAAGTTCATGCCAAAGAAAAAATGTAGAATTGTAGATTTTTTTCCAGAATATATTAAATATATCAGATCCATGTTAAAGCCGCGTATTAAAAGATTGAGGGGCAATATGAAAACCACATATCCTGTGTTAAATAATCCAGAAGTGAAAAAAGATTAATATATAGATTACGTGATCAGTATGTAATGGTCCCAGCCGCCAAACCAGTTAAGGTTCATTAAATTGTATTTTAGAAGAACTTGGATTTAATTTACAAGTGGTAATTCTACTTATACTCATTCTCCCCTTTCTAAGGAAGAAATTCTTCAAAATTATATGTCAGTTTTAAATATTTTTAATATTCCACGGAGCCAAAATGAATTTGAATTATCTTATATATATTGGTTTCCAAACAAAGATACATTGTGGGTTCCAGTAAATGTTCAACCAAACTTCTTTCGTTACTCCTCATTAAAATATTGTTACTAGTGAAGAAAACTTCAAGAGCACTGCGCAACAATATATTCAAGAAGTGGTGTGAAGCAGGATTTTTTTATTTCATTGACAGCTGCTTTTTGAATAAAAATGGAACTCTTAAATTTACTTACCTGGTCATTGGTCATTGGTCATTTGCAAAATTATTTAGTTAAAACCCATTCATATTACACACACAAGTACTCTGAACTTGACATGAAAGAGATGCTTGAGTTACTGATTGACAATATCTATGTGGTTTTTGGAGACCAGGTATTCCAACAATCTATTGGAATCCTCATGGATACAAATTGCGCTCCGTTATTAGCAGACCTATTTTTATATTTAGATGAAGCAGAATTTGTGCAAATTCTAATGCGTGAAAAGAAGAAAACACTTGCTGTGGCCTTCGACTCGACATTTAGATATATCGACGACGTATCGTTAATTAAAAATGGTAATTTCATTCCTACGTCGATACGATATATCCTGGTGAGCCTGAGATGAAAGATATCACAGAGTCCGACACATCTGTTTCATACTTGGATATGTTACTTGAAAAAGATGTTAATGGTAATCTAACAAACAAGCTATATGACAAATGTGATAACTTTAACTTTTCTTTTGTCAACTTCCCTTGCATATGCATCGATATACCTTCATCACCTGCATATGGAATGTATATATCTCAGTTGATTCGATATGCAAGAGCATGCTCTACGTATGAACAATTTCTAAAACGAGGTAAATTATTGACAAGCAAGTTGATGAAACAAAAATATCAGCAGTCTCGTATAAAGTAATCATTTCGTAAGTTCTATGGTCGATACAATGACCTTGTCAGCAAATACAATTTATCATTGGGTCAAATACTGACTGACGTTTTTCATAATAACTGTTAGTTTATTATTAATGCATATCATAATACACTGAATTGACGGCGAATTCTTCCGTTATTTCCTGATCATGACAAAAAGTACACGGCGGGTGTGACTTTCAGCAGGGGATGATCACTCCTCCATGGCACCTGATTCCACCTCTGATGTTTCAGAGGTCCGTGTTTGCTCTGCTCCTATTTTTTATTGTATTATGGACTTTGATATTGAATAATGTTGGTATCCCCATATCCTTCTTGTGTAAAAGTGTGTCAAACTCCAAGGTCAATGTCAAAAGGTTAGAATAGATTGTACATAAAAAGGTCTTGTCACAAAAATACACCTGCGAAATATGAAACCCATAGTCCCATCCAGTCTAAAGTTATGGGCAAGGTTCAAGTTTTGGGGGATAAATATACAAACAGACAGAAGTAAAAGTAAAAAACTTTATACCCCCGAAACTTCGTTTACGGGGGCATAAGTAAAACATGTAAAGTAACAACTTCTTGATCATTCAAAATCTGTTTTCTTCTATTGGTAAAAAACTCCTAATATCACCATGTGAATTTTATTGAGTACATGATAGCACGGACAAAACGATACTATATATGTGCCCTTTTGAAAAGATGAGCACGTCTTTCTTAGTTAATCATGTTTTATGCTACAACCCCTATTTTGTTAAGGTTTTGTTGACACTAGCAAACGACAAAAAACATTTTACAGGCTTTGAGCTAACAACTTTTTGTTTCCCTTGTATCATACAAAGTCATGTAGATCAGAGACAATTTAATTTCGTACTTATTTTTACAAATTAAATCATCCCTATTTTTCCCAAGAGAAGTTTTGAAACATCCATCATAGAAAATCAATCATTTTTATACAAATTTTCTAAGTTGGAACCCTTTTTCGTGTCAGTTTTAAAAGAAGGGATAAAAAACGTTAAACTTTTGAAAAATTATGTATCCAAGGTAAAATCAAAGAGATTTATAATTGATTAATAACGAAATCTTTTTTCTGACACCAGCTAGAAATGACCCACACTCCCTATAGTCCACTGAGTCTCCGCACACGGAGATTTGAGATTTGGTTTGGTACAAACGGATTCTGGCGGAAGTTTAGAAAGAACCTTTTTAATATCAAAATGGCAACTGAGGAAACTTACTGTATAAAATGTAATTAACGTTTCTATGAATTCTCGTATCTTTGCTCTTATAGCCTTTACTTAGAACATTTAAATATCGTTTTCCTTTAGCGGGGATAAAACAGTATGTATCATTAATGTAAGGTATTTTATAGCTTTGATTTCGTTATTTTAGCTTAAAAGCTTTCAGAAATCACAGGAGTTCGCGTACCTATCCATTTTGCCGAAATTTTCGGTAAATAAAAGGTCCAGCACAATACCCCGATAAAGGTATATAGCTTGATAAAGCTATATAGCTTTATCAAGGTATTTAAAATACCTTGATCAAGGTATTTTATGTACTGAAAATTCAAAAAAATTCTTTAAAAATTAATTACTGAAAGTCGAGTTCTGAGTTTTTGTCAGTAAATTCACCCATGCATGTAAAGTACTCAAACACAAACAAATCAGTAGAATATTTTTCATGCACGAATAGACACACTGTCAAAAACTCAGAACTCGACTTTCAGTAATTAATTTTTAAATAATTTTTTTGAATTTTCATTACATAGAATACCTTGATCAAGGTATTTTAAATACCTTGATAATGCTATATAGCTTTATCAAGCTATATACATGTACCTTTATCGGGGTATTGTGCTGGACCTGAATAAAAAAGATACGTAATACCTATAATAATAACACAAGGCAGTGGCGGATCCAGAAGTTTATTTAGGGGGAGGGGTTGATGCCCAATGGGGAAGGGCATGGGAGGGAGTGTCCCCCTCCAATATGTGGGGGTTCGGGGGAAAAATTTTGTTTGAAATGGTTCTAATTGGTGCATTTTCCAGCATTTTGGGGTACTTTTTGTAGTTTTTTGAAAGACCGATCATCACAAATTTTTAATAAATGTTTTGAATTAAATTAAACTTAAATCACACCAGACTTTAGAATTTGCTTTCAAAAATTGTTAAATCTGACAATTTTAGAAATACAAGAAGTTGACTTCAAGTTGTCTTTACTTTAAATGCATCTACAATATTAATTTAGTCGTATGTCAAGCTGACTTCCAAAATACAACTAATGTGCAAAATTATTAAACACTAAAAAACTTAAAAATTTAATTTTTTTCAGAATCCCTAACTAGTGCTTTTCAACTTACAAAAGTATATACTGTCAATATGATTTGGAATATAAACACACGTGTGCAATTAATGAAATTTTAAACTGAAGAAAAAAATTACGAAAAACTGGAGAATCTGTCAAAACTAGAGGGGTTTTCTAAACCAACCTGGTTTTGTAAAAAAAAAAATATTAATTTAATTTTTAAAACAGTAAAAAAAAACCCTGAATAATAGTTTATTCATAGTTTAAAACAGCATTTTATCAGCGAAAGAAAATTACTGGGCAGCACGTAACTATGCAGTTTTCTGTTGTTGGTACCTAACTATATTGTATTGTGATCTTGTGACTTCTCTAGATGCACGGACTACCCGATCTCTGAGGCACTGTCTCTGTTGATTACCTGTGTATTGTGTGCGTTCAAGCAGAAAGAGATTTTTTCTGTTACGTAATTGATGTATATTTCAAAGTTGTACAAACAAAGGGTTCATGTTTATTAAAGTCTTATCAATGCAACAAAATGATAAAATAACACTTGTAAAAAAAATCAATGAGTGCGGGGGGGGGGGGGTCCCGAACACCCCCCCCCCCACCCCCCTGGATCCGCCATTGCAAGGAGTGCAACCGTTGTCTGCGACGCCATGACGTGACGTCACGGGCGGCCCATTTACCCAAAAGGAACAAAAAAAAAAACAATCATACACAATTAACTAGAGATAACGATATTACGTTTAGATACGAGTACAAGTACTTGTACCTCCCCGTTTTAAATTTTCTTGAATGTCTACTAACTTGTCTCTGGTTTCTTTTCGCATATGACCTCAATCATTTAGATTAGCATTTCAGAAATTTGTTCCTTTTTGGGTAAATTGACGCGTCCGTGACGTCACGTCTTGGCGTCGCGGGCAACGGATATTTGAGCGAAGTTGTGGAGAAATGTCACCGCTGCTGCTGTAAAACATACTTTTGAAATCATATGCATTAAGAGGCATAAAGAATGCATATAGTCCCTTCCAAAACGATTGGTTTGTGTTTTATAATTTTCGAGTGAAGATTAATTGTGCGACAGCCTTGATATTAAGCGAGGGGTTCGCAGGTGACCTAAAATGCGTTGCACTCCTTGTGTTTACGTATTTTTTTATTTAATGAAAATTTCGGTATAGTTTATAGGTACGCGTACTCCTATGCAGAAATTAACACTTTGCAAAAGGCAACTTGATATTACCCGTTGCATTTGCCAAACAAGAATATTCCTTCTAAAACGAATTGTTTTTGGTTAAAAAAATGACAAGGGGTCATTATTCTACGGGATCAATGTTCTACAATGCACAGGGAGAAAAATGACCCCAAGGCCATGATTTCTACAGAAAAGTGGGTCAAATTTCTACGTAGAAAAATGACCCCCAGTCAATATTCTACAGGGGTCACTTTTCGTCGTTACATCGGCCTTTACCATTATGAACAGATCGACGGAACTAGATTTTCTGACGCAAGAATAAATTCATGTGCTAATCGAGGCACTGGCGATACTCGCTAACTGACCAATCAGCTAAATGAAATTCGTTACGAGTGAGTACCACAAAAATACTATGGAAACATGCTTGGAATTTTACTGCTTTAAGATTTTTTATGCACTAAGTCACAGATTAGACACGGATCTACATATGTACAATTTCCGAATTAACAGTAAAAATTTTATACAGTTACAAATAATTAATAAATATACCTTAGATAGGTTAATTTGTAGCGTGGTTGGTGAGCAATACTCTTATTCCCGAGTAAAACAAGTGAATACAAATTTCATGTGCATTTCTTGTCCTAGAAACTGTAAATGCTGAAAATACATGCGTATTATTAAGTACAAACAGCCTTGGTTGACCATTTCAAAAGTTTGAAATGTAGAAAACTATGACAGTTAAATTGACCTAAATCCATTGTCTGTGTTAAAATGTATACGTAGTAAACCAGCATGTTTTGTTGTTCTGTCATCGGATTGGACAATGACTATATGTGCGAAATAATAATTAACAATGCCCATGTAAGGTCTTCTAGGACACGCATATCCCTCTTTTGTACTAATTCAAGCCCATTCTCTTGCCATAAAAGAACATATTCTCACAAACCTGGCCGAATTTAGCTGTGATAGGGTCTAAAAAATCAAAGACAATGCAGTATTTCTTAAAATTAAAATGTGGCTAAACTTTTGAAACTACTCAAAAGGCGTCGTATTTAATCACTCATGTTTGAAAACTACCAACATCGTTGTAGATTAAATATAATTCGTCGTGGAAAAAGGGGCCCCAGATAGCAGTTATGTCACATCATCCTTTCCTGTCACAGGTTCGATGAAAGAGCTATCCCACCAACAACCAGTTGATAAGCGTTTCATTATACTGATGTTTATCATAATATCTTAGGGTTGAATTTTTTGGAGCAAGATAATACTGCAGGTATAAGCTGAAATCATGCTGACGTCTCAATATTATCACTAAAGTCATTATGGCATCAACTGACTATAGATTTATCGCTAGTAATCAAAACTGGCGGCAGAGATCAGATTGCATGAAGATTTCCAAAGGATGGGTAGCTCAACTTATACCCTGGGATATAGCTTTCCATGTGTGAAAATGTTCAGACGCTTTCTATGTGTGAAAAAGTTCAGACTATGAAAAATAGTTATTTTACCTTCTTAACTTTATATAGGATACATAACAAAAATATAATAATACTCTACATAAATTTAATACCATAAAACATTCAGTAAGGAGAGGCTATTTCCTCTCATATGGGGACAACTCCTACTTGAAAATCAGAGCTATTCCCTGGACAACTCCCTTATGACATTTATTAGTAATTTGACCAATCAAAGTGTTCCGTCGGCGGAGCGTTCAAGGAATCTTGAGTCTGTGACGTAATGATGTAAGAAATGTTACTATGACGTCAAAAGATGATATCATTTTTAGAGTGTCATTTGGATATGATATGAAGTCGGTCACGTGATCAAATTCTATGACGCCCGAAGGGCGTATTAGAAAGGATTTTCTTGAAAAGTATATTTTGGATAAGTACTCACACAAAGTGACTCAAAATCGCAGAGAAAACAGGGGTCAGTGTTCATCTTACTGATCTACGGTACAATGAAATTGACTTTTTTACACTTAAATTTGTTGTTTAATTATCTCAACCTTTATAATATTTTATCAGATGTAACCATGGAAATAAATATAATTTTACTTTACATAAAATATTTTATTTTGAATAATATATATTGAATAATATTATTGAACAAATCTTGTAATAAAAATGCACGTAAATTATTGTGTGACCTTTTTGCACTAAAATGTAACATATTTGGGGTATTAAGAAACTAAATAGGCAATAAAACAGTTTTTATCTTGACATGCGTATAAGTGGAAAATTTTAGCGAGACACAAATTTAGCGACTTGTTCTGAAAAACTGGTAATTTAATTTTAGCGAGATGTAATTTTAGAGATTTTAAAATGCACATTAAAGAAGTTATAGCAAATAAAATGTAATTAGTTTTTAGCGATAGTCAATTTTAGCGATCTCGGCACCCTCGCTAATAATGCCAAAATTAAATCCTCGCTAAAAATTCTACTTATACGGTATCTGAAATATCTTCATTTGTTGGCAGGTTTGTTGAAGGAATGTGTAAAACTTGTTCTAAAAATATAAATTGAAACCTAAATTAAATTAAAACCTATATATAATATTCCTAGCAATATCAAATTGGAAAAAATATTCTCCGAGTAAAAGTTTGTGAGGCTAAAGTTCCAAAATACATGTTTTACATCTAATAAATGTGTAGATTTGCAAAATTCACTGCTCAATATCCTCATAAATCTTGCTTCTTTGTAACTTTTTGAGCAGTTTTTTTTTCGTTGAAAGATAAAACATTAACATTTTTGAAATTAAATATGTTGTAAAAATTGAATTTTTATAAATAGTTTTGAAGTAATAGGTTCTATGTGATTTTTTCTAAAAAGCTAACGAGTGACATACCTTAAGGGGGAGGAATGTGACGGGTCAGACGGGTTCGATCGCCGGTGGCGAGATAGCATTTTCTCCTTATAATTCCATACGTTTTAAATAAAGTGTCACTCCACTTCATCAACAATTAGTTTTATTATTTCAAACTGAGTACTTTCCAAGCAGTTATCCATAAAGTTCTTTACCATTTTCATTGTTTATCTTTTTGTACCTTGGAAGTAGTATATTTTATTTCTACATATACATATAAGTAGGTTATCAATGGTGCAGAGTATTTAGATACGGCAAAATTGATGTTTATCTATCACAGTCGAGAAGATCATTTGTGGACCTTTACCAGTAGTAACTTGTAAGTCTATTTTAGCTTTGTATGTTTATAAGTATTTGTTGGTTTTAAGTTTTTTACATTTAATTTGTTTGCTTTTCTCTTTAACTTTTGTTGTATATTTTCGATTTCTTTCTATTATGTATGACCTGTAAGGTGGCCTAAAGGTAGGATTGGTGGTGGGGGGGTTTCAATTCTCGTCCCTGCAACGCGACAGATCTAAGGTGTAAACATATTCATTCATTAAACTCGCAGCAACGGTCTTTCTGATGAGACTTAAATAACCGAGATTGTTAACCGTTAGCAGGAAAAGAATAGTAACTGCTTTTAAATCTCTGCAATTGCTGAACATCTAAAATTGAAGGACTTTGCTGGCATTCGGTGACTTTTTAATGTGTGAAAAATCCGCGAATGGGATGCTGATCAAAATACAATCAAATACATTTTTTTTAAAAACCTTAAGTATACGTACTGTTAGCTGTTCGTTTTCTACTCATACGAAAAAAGTCAATGAATATTCAATCAAAGTACAAGTATTTAGTTCTTAGTGCTTCGACGATTAAACGACCATCACATGTCCATGATTTTTTGCCATGCGGAAAAAGAACTCATTTGCAATAAGAAACAATTATTCATATTTTTTTTAGTTGAGCAATTATTTTGAATACTCCAATGTTTCTGTACAGTTGAACGTTAGTTGAATAAAAACACATGATTGAGAAAAACGTACGCTTAACGAAGAGATCAGATCACACGTAATTATGTTCCCCAAACGGAGTTTGGGAACATATTGTTTTTACTCGGTTTCTTATTAAGTCTTCCGTTCACAACGGAAGACTTATAGTGTTTGTATTGTTTCTCTTTATTATTATTATTATTATTCCTCCCAAATTTTGTGAGCGCGATTACTCAGAGATGGCTGGATAGATTTTCACAATTTTTCTCATGTAAGTAGGTTGATATATGAAGTTTTTATAAAATTCCGTTTTTTGAAAAATTCACTTCCGGTCCGAAGTTATGGCCGATTTTTGAATTTTAAAATGGACTTTTGTCCGGCAGTTTTCTCGGAAACGGTTTGAGGTAAAGATATGAAATTTACAGGAGTATTAGATCATAATATTCTATTTGTTTTGAAGTTGTTTTCGTGTGTTTCCAGTACTTCCTGTCCGAACCGGAAGTGAATTTGTTTTTGGTCAATTTTTGATTTTTTTGTTTTTAGATATTTTTTCAAGATATTCTTATGTAAAACAAACATTTTTCTACAAATGCTAAATATATAATTTGTTTTTTAATCAGATTCCGCATTTTGTATATTTTCGGTACCGAAATTTTCTCTATTTACGTAGTATGTATAAGGTGGGCAAAGAAAGATAACTCTGACCTGTGAATGAGAATAGAACTTTCGAGATAAAGGCGGAAATAGTATTGATGACGTTAGAGACATATATACGCTCTCCAGATCAAACATATTTACACATTCAATATTCTCTCTTTTGCATATTACTTAATTCACTATATGCATATTAGTTTAAATTTGGCTGTGTAGTGTTAGTCTGTATATTGAAAGTTTTTGATTTACAAATTTATATCTTAAAAAAAATATCCGTTCTGTGTCAACTAAGCACTTTGAAGAAAATAATATTGTACGCAGTATACATTACAGCGATGTATATACAAATTATTCTACAAAAATACTAAACACATTATTTATTCAATCGGATTCTGCATTTTGGAGATTTAAGGTTCCGTCAATAAATTCATTTTCTCTATTTACGTAGAGACAATGAGCAAAGATAGATAACTCTGACTTGTATGTGGGAATAGAACTTTCGAGATAAAGGCGGAGGTAGTATCCATGACGTCGCAGACGTCTATATCCACACTTTTCACATAAAAAAATATTTAGACTTTGAGTTTCCATATCCACTTCTGCATGAAAGATTACGTTGGTTACTGCTTTCAGTATATGCATAGTTTAAAGTTGTCAGCGTAGTGTAAATCTGTAATGTCTGTTATGATTATATTTAAAAAAAATATTCTTAATTCATTTTCTAATTTGAATGCGAAATTATCCCGGAATCCGAGTTTTATTTTCGATTCTAAAATATTATATGTACTCAAAAGGGAACTGAGAGATAGAAGAGTAATGTAATACCGTTGTAAAGCCTTTAGAAATAAATTGATATCTGCAACTTAAAAGAAAGAAAATCAATCTATAGATTGGATTTGGTTTTAACACGTATATTTCATTGATTAAAAGTCTTATAGTGTTATTTATTATACATGATCTATACTTTTATATACCCGAGAAGTTATTAAAGATGAGAAAAAGCGATTCTTGGATTTTTGTGAAATACTAGTACTCAAAGGGTTAACATTATGTGAAAGTTACGCGTTTCTGTGTGAAATAATGCTACGCTAAAAACATGATACAAAAACATCTGCAAAGGTCTGTTGATATGTTAGATAAAGTATACGAATGAACACAATTTTATGCAATGCTATATAATTATATGTATGTACATGCAACCTTAAGTATTTTCCTTTTAATTCATAAAACATAAAATTACCGAGTATGTAATTCTTTTGAAGCCCCCCCCCCCCCCCCCGCCCCTCTTGATTTTATTCGGAGACATTATTGCAACTATAGGCCTTTGAATTGTAAATTCGTTATACAATTAAATCTGGAACATTTGATTATAATTACCATTAACATGTATACAGAATTCATATTCTATAATAGTAGACTTTTCATTACGCAAGATACTGAAATTTACATTCTGAGAGAGAGAGAGAGAGAGAGTACCCATCATGACCGACTTGTGAGGAATTGGGCGCATGGAATACATTGTGGGGAAAGTGCTTCCGTATTACAATTTTGTTAAAATAATAGGCAATTTTTATGGAAAATAACTATATTATTATATACTCTCCTTTCTAATCGTAAAAATTACCTATCTGTCGACTCAGTATGTAATCAAAAATTATGGGGAATGTTTTTTATCACTCATTCTTATGGGGAACGTCATCAGAACTCCTCTGGCTTTACTGTTGGATTCAACAATTATATCATTCTTGATGTTTTTGAACATTTTTCTCCTAATCCTCTACTTATTCGTGGATACAGTTTTACATAGACAAGTGGTTTTTTGATGTATAGTCTGTTTAAAATAGCTAAATAATTTTTTGACACTGCATAAATGACGTCACAATATTTACGAAACTCGTTACATTGAACATCGAGCCCGATTCCACTGTTGTCAACAAACATGCAACGGTTTCTATATCGAATCTAGGAACGGACTGGAAATTGATTTTGTTCATTTATATTTATGTAATAAAAGTAAAATAAAAGGGGAATATATCAAGGATGACAGATAAACGCTGTTGAGTTTTTCTGCATTATTCCCAACTATAACGAGACCTTTTTCATGTTTATATTCTAGGATACAATGACATTTTTCAACGAAATAGGAAGTGTGCATGAAGTTTCGTTTATTAATTAATCAAAATAATTTAAAGGTAACAAGTCATCATAGATATTGAATTTAAACCCATCTCCTCCTTCCTTCCCATTTTTCCCGATCCAACATTTCCACAATTTAAATAAAATGGTTTTTGTCTTTAGTTGAATAGTTTCTCTGTAGTTCATTTCTCCTTTAAAAAAACATATTTGTAAAATAATAAACGAAGTCCTCAATTGATCGATGAATTAAAGAGATCAACAAATCGTTTAATTCAAAATTATTTGTTAACAGCATTTGTTGAGTTCAGTTTATCAATACATTTTCCAGATTAAAAATTGTTTCATAAATTTTCAAAGTCAAAAGTTATATTTTTCATTCAGTAAATCAATCTGACATTGTCTCCACGTTACGCAGTTGGGCGTGTTCGTTTGTGGGTGAATGGGCGTCGGAAGCAAATTGAAAGTGGGGTGGCTAATCGAAAGTGGGGGTGGGGCTAAACCAACGAATAAAAGTAATCCAAAAAATTACAAACCCCAATTTTCAATGCTTATATTATGTACAAAATAATGTTGAAATGTTGTCAAAATGTTGTAAAAAGTGTTGGGGTTCTGACGCCTATGGGTGAGTGACGTAATTTACCTCGTGGGATCATTATCGAATACAGAAGTTCTTTTTGCGAGGGGATGCTCTGCCTTGTGGTGCCCTTGTCTTTTGGTTTAAAGCGCAAGGACATCGACATAATTTATTTCGTTCTGTGTATATAAGTGTGCTTTTTTTCTGTTATAAAAATTTTGGTCATTATGTTTTGAATACGAGAATTTTATAATACTTACGATGTGCATTCCAACAAGACATTCCACAATAAAAAATAAGGCTTTACCTAAACTTGATTCTTAGAGTTTCAACCACAGACACCTAAGTGCATGTATGGATCCCCATTATTAATGGGAAAACAGTAAGATTACTTTAAATTTTCAAAAACATTGAATTTCCTGTCAATTATGTCACTAATTCACTCTATAGAAAAATGAAATTTTTCTTACGTACTGAGACGGACCAAATACAGTAAACAGTATATAGAGAAATACACAGCTCGCAAGATAAGAAGCACAATTTAGAAAACAAAAAAAAAGACAAATTAGTATTATTTTGAATAATACATTTGCAAGCACTATGTCAGAAAGATGTTTTCCTAATAGTATCTCTAACCTTCACTTAATCCTGTTCATTGAAGGTAGGAACCAAATACTAGTAACAGGCCGGGGGGGGGGGGGGGGGGGCATTCCCTGCGCTTGAGCGGCTGCCCTCAAATACGAAAAGGATCTCATGACCTTTAAAGATCCACAAGCAGTCTCTCAAAAGTGCCCCTAATAGGGTACCTGTAAAGTGCGAAACGAAACAGAAACGAAACGAAACGAACTGAAAAGAAACGAAATCTGCCGAAACGAAACGAAATATACCGAAACGAAACGGTATATAGGGTTATAAATCTACCCATCTCTATTCGAAGACGATGGTTACTTGTTCTTAATTTTGAACTGATAGTTGTAAATTTTCTTGGTAAAATAGTTGAGTATTTTTCACATTCAAACTTTGTTTTAAAAATTTATGTGTAATACCTTTACTGAAATTATTCAAATCATTATATCATTTCTATAAAAACCGGTCTTTGAGATTTTGAGCTACAAGGTTCGGGTGCGCGTATCATTACCACTACATTTAAGAAATTTTCATTGCCGCTACTTAGTCATTACCGAAACAAAAACGTTGTATTACCGCTACATATAGAATTACACATTACCGCTACATTGTCTCTTTCGCTAACCTGCCACTTATGAGTGTACAGATTGATTTACTGTATTTAAGTATAACATTTACAAGCATAGCATTGGCGGGTCCAGATAGCGGGGGTTGAAACCCCCTTTATTTTTTGCCAAGTGGAGAGAGAGAAAGAAAGATGGGAGATAAACACGGTTTTCGATAATAGATATTTGTACGTCTAACTTATGTATTGAATATTAATAGACAGATTCTCACACATTTAATTTCCCCCATTCACTTCACTATTACTTCTTTATGAGAAAATGATAGAAAATAGTCTACTTATTTTTATATATTTTATATATGATATGTAACATGCGAGGTTTAATTTGATATTAGATTCCCGCAATCTGTGGCTGTATTGGCTATATATGTACCGTTTTTTGATCAAATATGTTTTGAAGGAACTAACTTGTAACTCTTTGTTTTAAACCCCACCCGCACCCCACCTCCAAACAAGTTTTTTTTTTTCAAATTCCCAAAGAAGAAAGTTCTTTGTACTCTTCGGAAATGCTGCAAATCCATAAAATTTTAAGGCTTCAGTATAAAGTTTTTTAGATGTGTTTTTTTTAATTCAGACTGGGGGTACATTATCTTTTCAAAGAAAAAGGGGACGTAAAATAAAGTTATTATTTACCACAACCTTAATTCTTTCCATACGTGTATGTGTGTGAATATTAAGGCATTAAGTCAAGTTATTAATGATGTTCCTTGTATTTTTGTTAGCCTGATAGTACAACCTTTATTTATAGAATATGAAGCAGACAGGGATACTGGACCTGGTGAAAATCTTTCGCACCTTTTGAATTGTTTTGTAAAATATTAGTCAAAAGAGCCAGGAAAAATATTAAACAATTTAATATTTTGATAAAAATATTCGATTTACTATTTCTTAAGGTGTTTGAATGGATTTTGTTTTCTCAACAGCGGCTGGGCCTACGTACTATATATTTTTACTCGTAAACTCAATTTGGCGGTGAAGAAGTAGAATTTTTGTTGCTCACCGTCGCAATAGCCAGGTATTGCTCTACGAGCAATGAGCCCGGCTAAAAAACTACAATACGTGGACCATATACACGTGTTTCTAAACGAAATTCAATTCAAGACAATTTCATCTGTCGTAGAATCGAAGTATTGTATCTATATAAATGTGTAGGTACATGTATGAGAAAGAAATTCAGATTTGCCATTAAATTACGTCCACGCAATTATTAATGTAAGATATAAAGAAATCTTAAGTATTCTTTGCCGCTTATAGATATGTCGTTTTTGTAAGCAATTCTATACAAAATTTTGCATAGATTTTAACATTGAGTCACAATCTAATAAAATTCCGCCACTTTCCCTTGCAAACGTTACTCGCATCACCTATCGAAATATATAGATCTATGAAAAAAATATTGCTGATTTCTAGAGAAAATTTATGTTTTGTGTTAAATTATCCAAATAATCCGTGTTTCTAGGAATTAATGTGACTGCTCCATGTTTGATAATTGTATTGGGCGATCATATTCTTTCAGCCGACAAGACCAGAAGAAACTAGAGGCACTGTGAGCATGAGCTCACTAAATGATACCCCCGCCTCCCATGTGGTTATAATGGCAAAGGTCATGTTTTTGCTGTTGCCTGAAAACCCAAAATGTGTGTCAGATCAAAAAGCAAAAATAGGAGATGTACAATGGCAATGTGTAATAAAGATTCCGTGAAAGTTTCATTAAATTTAACTCAGCAGTGTAAGAGGAAATGCGGAGATGGGTACCCCAAAGCGTAACAGACACTCACAGACGGACGGACATACCGATCACTGTATACCCTCCTACTTTTCAAGCGGGGGTATAATTAGTGTCCCGAACATCGGCTTAAATGTGACCTAGGCATAAAGCTTTGACTGTCATTTGCCAAACCTACTGCTGTATTGTAATTTCTCCTATTTCATGTAAACTGTAAAACGTGCCGAATTCTTTGTGAAAGTTTTGTGATTGGAACTCGTACTCCATTCCATGCCTGGCTGATTCGATGTGTATCGGTGATATTTCAACCATTAATAAGTAGCTGTAATGATCGGTTGAAATTTTGAAAAACATTATAGCGATAATGAGTTGAAATTTTTGGCGATGTAGCGGTAATGTTGAGCTCCCCAAGGTTCAATGTGTCGAATTTAATTACACAGCTTATTCCATAGACAACTAATGTCATTTTTGTAAATGAGAAGTAGCAGGTGACCAAGAATAAGTCTTTGGGGTACACGAGCTTTAAAGGTACTTAGACACAAAATTGAAGTTACATGTCTAGAGTATTTTCTCAAATTTTCTGTATATTATCATGACATACACATGTATACATTCAATTGCAATTTAGCTTTTCACATGAAAATATAATAATCTTATTTCATCTCGGAACTAGTGCTAATTGTAACGGGGACCGTTACAGATGTTCCCCAAACGCTCCCCAACTCCCTTTTGGTGCCATATTCCCTGTAAGCTTCATTAAATAAGACAACCTCTATGCATCTGAGATTTTAACAACATTAACAAAGAAGTGTACAAAAATCATTTAAACTTTAGCATTGCACGCGTGCACATGTGAATGCATTTGCGTCATGACCATATCATCTTGTCTACACAATCTATATTTTTAATATACTGAATATTAAAGTATTTAATCCAAAAGTATTTTAAAAAATACGCTCATTCAAGTGTATGTTTGATTTTACTCAGTTCACGTGCACGCACGTGCATACATGAGCATGGTGACCATACCTTCTTGTAGAAGTCCATTACATCTATCTATGTTCTAAATTCCACCCCGTTTGGGTGAAAACTAAGGGAGTTATAGCTGTTTAAAGTTTCAGCCAATCAGATTGCAGCACATGTACACGCACGTGTATGCATGTGCATGGTGACCATACCTACTTGTAGAAGTCCATTATATCTATCTATGTTCCAAATCCCATCCTGTTTGGTTGAAAACCAAGGGAGTTATAGTTTTTTAAAGTTTCAGCAGATCAGATTGCAGCGCACGTGCATGCACGTGTTTTCATGATAATTGCTTTATTTCATGTTGTAGGATATCCTAATGCATGGCTATGTTCAAAATTTCAAAGGATTTCGTCAAAAAACAAGAAAGATATTGAGACTTTAGTTGCAGCCAATCAGAGCGAAGTGCACGTGCATGCGCGTGAGATCTTGCTATTTTCACCATGTCGTCATGTCTATACTACTAATATATCCTCACATTATGAGTTTCAAAGCATTTCATTTAAAAATAGAACAGTTGTGGCTATATCTATTATATTGGTCATTTCACGTGTTGCACGTGCACGCTCTTGCAAGCACGTGCGCGCAAAATGACCTTGATTCCGCAAATCTACATAACATGTCTACTAACCCTAAAAAGGTTTTACCTACATCGGACGAACAGTTTACAAGATCATTCCCGGACAAAAAAGTTCCAGGAAGAAGAAGAAGAAAAATAATAATAATAATAATAAGAAACAGAGTAAAAACAATATGTTCCCCAACTTCGTTTGGGGAACATAATTATTGAAACTTCGAACTTGTGGACGGGTTTGATTGACATACATGTATCCTTCCTTATTCACATTTTTTTAAAATTTCATTCTTAATAGTTATGAAAAGTGGCAATTTTGTTGTGTATTAATGTGTATTAATGAAAAATATCAAACTATTATCCAGAAAATTCAGAGTAGATACATGTCTGCTCGAGAGCAAAATTCCCTCACAGTACATTGTCAGTCCTTGTTCATTGGTGTGTACAGACTTTACCAACTGAACACACCCGATGAGTCGTAAACTTCAACGATAACAGAGCTCGTTCACGGATGAATTCAATCTACTATAAGTCTTAGATCTTCTAGATCTGTCTTGACCCCCTTAAAGTATAAATGTTGCGGTCATACGAGATTGATTGCCGGTTGCAAGCAAGCTCATGCAGTTGGTAGTGGGCTTGTCTAGAAGATTTCGAGGATCCGGATTCAAATATCGCAATCTTTTCCGCCATATTTTTTTTCCTTACTCGTTACATATATAACAACTATGTAAAACAAAAGACAACAATGGAGTGGAAAAAATTGTGTTTCAACATCGATCTAGTCTCTCTTTAAAAACGAATTAAAAAGGGATAATATCACCAAAATTTTCGTATTACGATATATCATATTTTTCCAAACTAAAATTTTGCAATATTTATACAAGCCGGTTTCACAATGATTTTCAATTAATATTCACATTTCTCTCTAAAATGTACGGAAAAAACAACATAATTTCATTTTTTAGTGTAAGCAACTTTGGATGCTATAGCTACATGTATGATGTCATGTTTTACCTTTTAAATTTTTACACTTCTATAGCTGTAGTGTAGAAAATTCAATAAATAAATGAATAAGTTCTGGAAATTATAACTACATGCATGTACCTACAATGTAAATTATACCGGTTTCTTGGTCTTTGTAACACGATCGCGACATATCAATCTTGTAGAGTAGGCTCCCCCTAAAATCCTCCCTACGAAAATCTCACACTAAAGTCAATTTTCCGGGGGGAGGGGGTGTCCTATACTGTGTAGAAGGTGTAGAGTACAGTTTCCTCGAAAGCCACCACTCCACCCCATCCCACCCCTCCAATAAAATATACTTGCTGTACTTATGTTTTTGAAGGGGGGAGGGACAGTACAATGTCATTTCCTTAAAATAGTGACCAGATGGATTGAACATACGTATTCGAAGAATGAAAACTTTAAATCTCATTTTTCTCAGCAACTGTCTAGCTATAATTTATCTTTAGAGTTGATCAATATAACACTGTGAAGAATAACAGAACTGATAAAAAACAAACAAACAAAAAAAAAAAACAAACAAACGGTATAGTCGAGTTTATAAAATGTGGTGCGATCTTGACAACCTGGACATTGCTAAGGAGGTCTCAGTGAGATTTTCAAAGTTATTTATATTGAGTTTATTAAACCTAAACTGCATAAACGTAGAATTCATTAAAGTCAAAGAATAAACTTGCATGAATATTGAAGAATGAGTTTAATATGCATAACCAAGACGTAAACGAATGGAGGCATACTAGCATTGTCTTACAAGTGCATTTGAAATATGTTCTTTTTTCTCAACAATGTATGATTATATTAACAGCAAGACAGTTAAATAAAGATTTTTTTCCCGTAACAAAACCCAAGCGCAAATTAAAGAAAATGGGGCGGGGGGGGGGGGGGGGGGGGTAAGGGGGGCAGAAAGCCTATTGCGTCAGATATCAAGAAATCACATTTCATATGTAAATTGCGTATTTAAATTTACTTCTCATTATTGAAATTTATGAAATTATGAGGAAAAAACATTTTCTGAGAGAAATTACATCTCATAAAAATTTTTCATTTTATAAAAATATTAAATGGTATACGTGGGATTCAAACCCTAGCAATATATACCGAAATATCATACTGCTCTGAGACTAATGCCTAGCTCACATTTCTCGACCGGTGGCCGTAGACCGTTAGTAATCGTTGGTACATGTAATCCGTGGTGTAAGTGATGCCTCAACATCGGTCCACATCGGTCTGGTAGTCCTTAAAATATCAGTCACATTATCAAGCAATGGGTATATGATGGGCAACCAATGCGTGTTTTTGATAAAAATGGCGTGGTTGCTGGCCGGACTTACGAAGTCCCACGCGATGCATTGCTAATCATTAAACAATGTCCCAGGGTAATTGGCCGATGTATGTTACATCGCTTATACATTGGCGAACATCGTTTGTACGTCGGTCGACTATGGGCAATTGTTTGGTCGAACATTGGAACAATGATTGGCCAATGTCTGTTGCCCTCCACTCAACCCTCCAATGATCTTAGATTCAACGGAGACTTTACGATGCTCGGCCATACATCGGCCAATCCTTGAAAGATGTGTTAATGATGGGTTGCCGATGAGGAGCGATGTGGGGCATCGGTGGTTACATCGCTGATTTTTAACGACGAATTATTTTCTATCGATGACCCAACCAATATGCAAAATGGCCTCAGTCATTGTCCATTTACTAGTGGTGTCCGGCTGGCAACCACACAATTTATAAAATATTTATTCCATGGCAAACTCTTAGGATTAGCTTAAAAAAATGGAGCGAAGACCCACTCATATTGAAAATTTTTGTTTAAGTGTGAGAAAATGATCGTTTTTGTTCTTTTTATAGGTATGCTTTTTCATTTATTTAGGCATTTATTTTCAGTCTTTGTGAGATTTTTGTAAATTGTAGAGATTTAAAATAATTCAATATTAGATGAAATATGATGTAAAATATAGTTATAATTGATTTTTCACTTCTTATCTGTCGCGCTTTAGGCACTCTGCCCGCCTTAACCCCCCCCCCCCCCCATCTTCTTTTTGTGAACAAGCACTAAAAGCAATGTATGGTGTTATAAAATAGATAAGACAGTGTACCCTAAATACCAAATGAATGCAAATTAGATTTTTTGATAATGTTGTTGTTCCAATTTTGACTTTTGGCTGTGAAATTTGGGGATATCAAAACCTTGACATCATTGAACGTGTGTAATTACACATTTAGATTTTTGGTGTATGGGGAGAATGGGTGATTCCCAGTGTGTATTAATATCTTTACAAGAGTGATCTCTTACTGGATAAATTTCTTGCCCCAAATTCTTTAGAAACCAAATAGTTTGTGTTTTGTATACGAGGGGCGTTCAATAAATAATGTCATTAGCTCGATTACATACAACATAGTAGTCATATGACATAAAGCTTGACTTTCTCTCATTATTGAGTCTTTAATGAATTTATAACAGTTTATGTGACCACTTTTCATCGCATAGTTTTTTCGTGAGAAGCTGGGAAACAAGGGCTACTCGAGACACTGCATTATAAATGAATGGTAAAGAATCAGTAAACTAGAGTGAAAATAAAAGCAACATTAAAGCTGCTGTAAAACTTGTTAAAAATCCCAAAGAAATATTCACTGAAATATGTGACATTTACAGCAACCGATGCCTGTTTTATAGACAAATTA
Organism: Saccostrea cuccullata; assembly: GCF_032062105.1. NCBI lineage: Eukaryota > Metazoa > Mollusca > Bivalvia > Ostreida > Ostreidae > Saccostrea > Saccostrea cuccullata. Next base: position 82,560 of record NW_026934264.1, read on the forward strand.
GCAGGTGGATTTCAAAGATAAAAATTTATATAATGGGCATCAAAAATGGGTACCCTCCTTGCCAACAAAAATTATAACAACTTATGTACTGTTTGCCAAATTTCAACAAATAATATTTGATGTTGTATGATTGACTTTAAGACACATAGCAAATTTGATAGACATCATATCGGGAGTAGTTTACACTGTTTTTAAGAAACGTTTGACAGTAATTAAGCTTGGTACTCTAAGGTCACCCTGTATTTTGAAAAATTAGTGAAAACGACAGCGTGTACAAAAGTCTTAACAATTATTTTAGAATATCAGTAATTGTAATAATCCACGTTTGTTTTACATTCAAACAGATATTGGAACATGAATCTATTGCTTAAAACCATTAAAACAAAATTTACCATAAGATGTACTTGATAAAAACGGCGAAGGTCTGTCAAGAGCAAAGGTATGCAAGAGCACAAAAACAGATTTATATGCAATTTTCTTAAATATTAGTGGTATTATTGTTCAAATTCGTATTCGGGGAGACAGTTTAATATTTGGAGGTGTCTAGAAAGCAGTTTTTTTGCAAAGAAATCGAAAGGTTTATCAGAGAAAGGACCCAGAATCAGGAATCCACTACATTGAATTTCTTCATGACAGCGTTTAAATCCGCATGCCCTAAAGAGTAAAGGGGTTTACGGGATAAACAGAAAGTTAATGTTTTTCACATTAACAATATTTGCCAGATCTTTGACCTTTTGACTTGTTTCTATTTCCAAACTTGAATAAAACACTTTTCAGAAGGAAAAAACAAGTCCAGGTAATCATTGGATCTGCCATTTTCCAGTATACTAAGGGTCATACCCAAAAATGAGTTCTAAAAACAATCAAAAAATGGATAAAAAATGTTACGGACATGTGTTTGAATTAAAATAGATTAATAAGTAAAATCATGAAGACTAAATCATTGAAAAGCGTCGTTTGCTTCTTTCTGAGCCCCAATGACATTATTTATTGAACGCCCCTCGTAAATACCTATGTTCTCAATATTTTCAAGGAGGTCCAAAAACCCATGAGTGGATTTTGTTTATAAAGTTTTCATATGTTGTGCACATGGGTTGTCCAACATTTATTATGAGCGAAGTTCCATTGACAGGAATTGGGTACTTGCAACAGTGAATTTTCGCATTTTCGCGCTTCGCCGTCGCATCTGCGCACTTTCCTTTCTTTGCAAATCGCAATTTCGCCCTTGCAACTTCGCACTCTCGAATCTTAGGCGATGTTGCGAGTGGTGCGAGAGGCCCCAATGGAACACAATAGCAATTGGATCAAATATTATGGGCATGTGTTTAAATTAAAAGAGAATATTCAGTCAAATCATTAAGACCTTTGAAAAGCGTCTTTTGCTTCTTTCCTAGCACCAAGGACATTATTGGCACTGAACAGCCCTCGAATGTATGTCGGATAATATAGCATTAGGCTTTACGCTCCGTTCTCGGACAATACTACAATAAGATAAAAAAATCAGACTCAGTGATTTCGGGTTTTCTTCATAAAAAAATGAAAAAGAATGAAACATTTTTTTTAAATAGAATCATAAAGCATGTTGGGAAAAAATGTGTGTTTGTTGGTGGAGGGTGTGTGTGTGTCTTTTTTACACGTGCTTTCTTTTCCTAGTGAGAGCCCTTCTCTTTAATTAGGAAAGTACATTTGCATTCTGAAACGAGGACAATAACCGTGTTTGCTTACATTTTTCAAATATAAATTTAGTGTCACCAGTGTGCAATACACATATTTAACCTATTTGGTGTAATAGCTGCTCTCCGAAAAATATACTGAACAAAAAAAGAAACGCATAATCAGAATAATATGAAATTCTAAGTTTTCAGTTTAAACCTTATATTATTTAAGCGATTTTAGAGTGTGTTGTGATAAAAATCAATATTGCAAATTGAAAAGTCAAGTTGATGCCATTTTCATTGCCCCCAAATTCAAGGGGCATAACAATATATACTGTGTAAAGTCTCAATGCTAGTGGATTTCCACTCTACGGATATTGTGGAGGAATACCATCTCATTTCAGTCGCTTGCGAACAATTTATGCATTTTTATGCAGATTTTATCATCCAGCAATTATAGCAGCAGTTTTACAGCAAGTTCTAAATCGCATGAGGTGATGAAGAGGGGGGGGGGTGTCTGACGGTCCAGTCTGCTTGTGGTTACATGCGGATGGCATGATAGTGATCTTCAGACGTTAGTTTTAAGGTTTCAAAGCCCATTGATTTATTATTTACAGTTGCAACTTCCTGTTGCGTAGCTCCATTTAGTATCATCGTTAGCCTGGTTGTATTAATCTTTGTTTGGGCGTGGCATTGCAGTTTCAACACTGCAATCAAATGTTAAATATGGGTTTAATAGAAGTGTGAAAAGTTTCTCTAAATCCAAAATATGAATGAAAATAGACAACTGATTTAGAAGAAATCATGAAAAACACTACTTTCATAAACATGTTTAATCAAGGGAGATAATTCAACACTTGGGTTTTAAAACCCCATGTTGTCGTTTAAATAGGTCACAGGTATCCATTGATATAAAAAATAGTTGTTTCATGTACATTCTAAAAATTTCTTTGAAGAGTAAAACAATATGCGTTTCTTTTTTTGTTGAGTATATATGTTGAATTTACAGACCTGCATGTATGTCAATATATTTTTTTTCGGAGAGCTACAGTTCTGCAGCAAAGTTGGTAGGACCTTGATACTGTAAACTTTGAAGGTTGTATTCAGTTTTCTAACTCCGTAAACAAATTAATCTAGTTTGTTAATGACATTCTTGTTTATGTTGTGCATAAAACATCGTATTGACCTTGAGAACGACAATACATTTACGACAATACAAATCGAAGTTAATGGGACCAAAAAAATCGAAACATTCTTGGATTCGAAATATAGGCATTAAAAACCGAAAAAAAGAATTCCTGACTACCACCTGACATCACTATGGTATTAGAAATATCGGTGTGCGTTGTTGAACGTCCCCTAGAGGATTTTCTCTGGTATGCATGGAGACACAACCATTTGTCGATAGAGGGCAGTGAATTTACATAAACATCTATACATGGCCCTCAGGGCCATTGATGAATGAGGGGTCTTTTTGCGTGCTTGTCAACACTTACTATGACGAGGGACCTCGATCGGTTCATACGGTCTCATCCGAAGGACCGATCTCCGCGTCCCGCAGTGGATTCGAATCCGCGACTTAAGGGCACGACGCCACGCGGAACACTTTTTGGTTAGTAGGAGAATACAAACATTTTCACTTTATATAGCTCCGTCTTAAGACAAACACTTAACACCCATGGATCACTCACTTCCCCATTTTGGAATTAAAAATTACGAACCTAGATTATATAAAGAATTTTAACCACTGTGCCAGGCCGGTGTAAAGATGTGTAATGACTACCATAGTAATGAAAACACGGGGTCATTTCTAACGACAAAAACCCTTTTTTATTCCTTTCATATTTGGATGTTTGACTGATTATAGACATTGATAGCTAAGACAAAAAAGCGGAAAGATATGCAATTTTATATAATTATCAAATTATGTATATATTTTGGATGATATAAAGTCCTGTTAATCAGGTAGAATGTATCGAAAAGGATATTAATAATATATCGTACGAAGACATACTTTTGGTATAATATATTATATGTATTTCCTAATGAAAAAAAGGTGAAATTAATGAACCTTAATTTTAAAATATCAACAATCTATTGGAATTCCCATGGGTAACAATTGTGCTCAATTATTAGCAGGCCTGTTCATATGAACATATTCATATTCATATGAAGCAGAATTTGCGCAAAATCTTATGCGTGAAAAGAAGAAATTGAAGAATTGATTCGATACACAAGAGTACCTATATTCTCTACGTATGAACAATTTCTAAAACACGGTAAATTATTGACAAGCAAGTTGATGAAACAAGAATATCAGCAGTCTCGTTTAAAGACATTATTTCATTAGTTCTATGGTCGATACACGGCGGATGTGGCCGGTCAGCAGGGGATGCTCACTCCTCCATGGCATCTGATCCCACTTCTGATGTTTCGCAGGTCAGTGTTTGCTCTGCTCCTATTTTGTATTGTTTTATAGATGTTGATATTGAATACTGTTCGTTATCTCCATATCCTTCTTCCATCAGTTATAAATACAACAAGTTGCTGTCCTTTAAAAAAGGACTGCAATACGTGGACCATATGCATGTTTTTCAAATTTTCAAACCGAAATTCAATTAAGAATTTTTTTCTAGGTGTAGTGAATATTCATGAAGGTTTGTTCACATTTTCCACAATGATCTGCCTACTTATGACTGATTGTAGTCTCAAAGCAAAGTTGTTAAATTTTATCTCCGAATAGCGGCCTTTCAAAAATCGGGCTATTTTGATACATATGCATGTAACCGATAATGGCTGCGACTTGACACCTGTTCTGGATTTATGCAGAAAAAAACAGAGATCTTTTGATGGTTCACGTGTATCACAGCTCTGTAGCACGCAGAAATTTCTGTCCCCCCCCCCCCACACACACACATTAAAACATGTTGCTATATATAGGCCTCTATCAAACGGCATTGGATTGCTGAAAAATTATTTTGCGAACCTTGATGCACAAGACTTATGCCGTTGAAAACTTCTTCTATCTTTTAAAATCTAAAACTAATCGTTGAATGACGTTTTTCATTCAAGTTGTTAAGTTACATGTATCTAAGTTCTTCCTACTTTTTAAAATGTTTGTACAATAGAATCAAAGTTTAGTTTGTACATAAAAGGTATAAGACTGTATAAGAGGGAAATTCGGATCCGCAAATGACCATGTAAATGCGATATGTGGTTTTAAAAGCGCGTTTTGCAAATAATGGCATATTCTAATTCGAATAGGGCGAATTATTCTACGGGCAGGTTACCTTAGGTGCGAATTCTCCAGCATTCTCGCGCATGCGAAGCCTGTCGTTAACGTTGCCCATGGAATCCTGTTAAACCTCGCTTATATATTTACTTTGTGGACCTCAGGGTCCACGCAATGACATATATGTCTGCAATATATTCCTTATAAATTTGTTCCTATACAAAGCAATACACGAAATAAAGTCCATCATATCTATTGTTATACCTTTGAAAATTTGTTCTTACATAAATCTAAACGAAAAAATTCTAACATTTTTAATGTTTTGCTAAACGGGCACAAAAAAAAAATCGATGTTGGACCGTTGAGTGAGATGTTGGACCGCTTACGCCACAGTATGGGCGGGGCTTAATCTCATTTTCATTCGTTAAACAGTGACGGAGTTAATGTTAAAACACAGAATACAGTACAAAATATATGTATGTCAATAAAACAAAATGAAAAGTATAACAAAATAATTATTGACAGAGTTCTCGGGCTAAATGCGTTTTGTCGGACCCTCGAACAAAACTGTGTGCCTTCGGTCTAACAGCCTTAGACAGACAGTTTGGTTCTTGGGTCCGACAAAACGCATGTTGCCCTCGAACCCAGTCAATAAATGTGTTATGATTTGCTGAGCGGACATAAAAACATTCGATGTTTGACCGCTTAGTGAGATGTTGGACAGGTCGATAAGATGTTGGATCGCTTAAGTCACAGAATGGGCTGAGCTTAATCTCATTTTCATTCATTGGTGTTCAGAAGTGACGGATCTGAGGTTACATCACGGTAGATAGTACAGAATACATGTATGTGAAAAAAAAAATGAAAATTAAAGGTATAGCAAAACATTTATTGACTAAGTTCTCGGGTAAAGTACGTTTTGTTGTTCTAACATCCTCAGACAGACAGTTGGTTCTTGGGACTGACAAAGCGCATGTTGTCCTCGAACTCCGTCAATAAATGTATAATATTTAACTTATTTAATTTAACTTTGACCTTTTTCATAAATATGTAAAATTAATATAAATAGTTAAGTGCTTTTCTTTGTTTGCTAGTACGGAAATTAACGTTGCAGCTTTTGCAGTAAAAAATACCAGGTATATAAGACGTATATATAATATTTTCTGCAACAGCTGCGACGTTGCCCAAACTCGAAAATCCTATTTCGTGGGGGTGGGTGGGTGAAGGGGGGGGGGCAATTTTTTGGTATAATGTAATATTATCAATATACGAGGGATATTCGGAAATTATTGAGACATTTACATTTACTCCATAAAGGACAGAACTTTTTCTACGGACATATTCTATGGGGTTATTATTTGTCTTTATTTATGCCTAGAAAAAAGTAACCCCCCCCCCCCCCCCCCATTCCAGAGAAAAAATTTCAAAACTAGTTCAGGAAGTTCTTAATATAGTTTTAGTCCATCCTCGCAAGCTAGTAGTCCTGAGTGAAAACATTGCGTTTTGCGCAGTTGGGGGGGGGGGGGGGGGGGGAGAGAGAATTTCTCCACTTTCCAGCATTGATCAATCAACTACCATTCACTCACTAATTCTAGACACATTCTTTCAACAATCTGTATATATATTATCCACCTCTCAACTCTTTATAGTCAGGGACGTAGCAAAAGTGGGGGCCAGGAAAAGGCCTAGCCCCCCTTTTTTCCCCAACATTACCTTTACTATTGAGAATGTCCACTGTAAAGTTGCCCCCCCCCCCAATTCTTACCACCATATAGTGATATGAAGGAAATGTAGTATTGTACATGCATGTATTGTATGCGAAAAAATTGGAAGTAAAAGGAAGTTGGTCTTGGAAAAAGTTGGCAATTTTCCTTTTTTTTTAATTTTGCTTGTCAACTTTTACAGGTAAGTAAAAAAAAATTCTCTGGTTGCCCACCCCCCCCCTCCCCACCCGCTTTCAAAAACGATGCTACATGCCTGATAGTAGTCTCTACAGGCGATAAACTCGCTTGAAGTGTATTTTCAGCAATTTAACAAACGATTCCAATCAAACCAGTTTACCACTGTAAAGGATTTGGAGGTAGATAAAATATACAGATTGGTTACAGAATGTGTCTAGAATTCGGGAGTGAGAGGTAGTTGATTGAGCAATGCTGGAAAAAGGAGAAATTTTCCCCAAAGTGCACAAAAAATCTTTAGCCTTAAATGGTACCTTTTTTGCATTACGGAATCTGTAGCTTTATGGACAATACTTAAGAAATAAGATATCATTTTTAAACATCTATCGGAATATAAATACGGGTTTGTCACGAGATTAAATTCCATAAAGCCCAAAGGGCTTTATGATGAATTTAATCTCGTACCAACCCGTATTTATAGCCTGATAGATGTTTTAAAATGATACCTTATTACTTATATATACATTTGTGACTTATTCATCCTTTATATTTGCCTGATTGTGACTTTTAACGTGTGAAATGCATTATTTTACAAACCAAACGGCAAGTATGTAATCCACTGAACGCACGTCGATCCTTTATGACGTCACTGAGAAATTACGTCAAACGTTTCTCCATACGCACATCTATGACCTCTTGACCCCGTACCTGTATTTATACAGTTATAGATACGCATTCCTTTTGCTAGTGTCTATTAAGGACATACACAATGTACCTTACCTACTGATAATTTTCCAATATATTCTAAATTTAAACTTAAAATATCATTAAATGTTCTTAGACAAAAATCAGCATGCGTCACCAGGGGTTTTGAAAAGATATCGAATTTTGAAAATTTTTGCATTATTCAAATAAAAATGTACAAAAATTATAAAACATGAATTCCAGATTTTTTTCCATCAAAAATTGTTTAAGAAGAGGTGTACAAATCCATATATAGACATTAAAAGTATTGCACACAGGCCCTTCATTCAGTGGAACTCTTCAACTCCAATGCAGAAACCAAAAAAGTTCCAACTACGTTGCGTATGACCTTAACATGAAAGTCAAGAAATTTTACTGAAATTCTAAAGGACATTATGTACTCCTTTAATTAATATACTATTATATGAACCTTTCTCCTTCCACAGAAGCCAATTTGGATATAAAAGCATAAAGTGTACACTTATTAAAACTTGTTTTATTTTCTTCCTTGCATGGTCATTTCAACATTAAAGTATTTGTACATGCATTTTAAAACTCTGTATTATGACAAGGGATAATTTTCACAGAGTGATTAACAAATTCTTCAAAATTCTAAACAAAATATGATAAATCTTCTACAATTGTTTCTATAAAGGCCACACCAATAAAATTTATTGTTCAACGCTCTTATTTAAACAAAACTATACAAATACATGTAATATAAATTTGAAATTCCCGCACCATTGGAATTCTTTGATGTTTTCTGTTACATTTACGCTCTATTTATCGTACTTTTAGTCTGCTTACTCTGCAAATCAGAAAAAATATAATTGTCCGCTCAAATTTTTTCACGCCTCACCTTAAAATTTTGCCTTCAAAAAAGTAATAATATTATTATTTAACCGCTAGCCCGCTCGTACTTTTATAAATTCATCAAATGTCCGACAAACAAGGAATTAAATTGGTGTGGCCTAAAGAGCTTAACATTAATGGACTCAAGAAAATAAAGCATTCCTTTTGAAAATAAAATAACCTAACAAAACCTGCTTCAGCTGTGTATGCATATCCATCCACCGATCTCCAAGTATACATGATTGAAGAATTGTGGTTCTATGAACTATCATTTGGCAAAGAAAAATTCTGTACATTTTAGTTTTAAAATTTGGTCATTTTTTGTATAATTTTATAAGGAGCTCTCCTTCTAAAGGAGATCAATATAGTCTAAAAATGGCCACAACCACCAGCCATATATAAATTTCCTTCTTATGAATTCTGGCATGTGGTAATTTGAAAAAAAAAATGAATTGAATCTACCGGTAAATGATCTAGGCCACACCAATGAAAATTTTTGTTCATTGGACCCACGGGCTTATTTAAACAAAACCATACAAATAATATTAATTTCAATTTCTCACACCATAGGAATTTTGTGCTATTTTCTGTTGCATTTCCGCTCTATTTATTGTATTTTAAATCTGCTTACTCTGTAAATCAGAAAAAATATAATTGTCCGCTCAAATTTTCACGCTCCGCCTAAAAAATTGCCCAGCAAAGAGTAATAATATTATCATTTAACCGCTTGCACTTTTTATAACTCAAATGTCCGACGAACAAGAAATTAAATTGGTGTGGCCCTACATAACCTTTAGCTTTGTAAAAAATGGTAACACTACATGCATATATATATATAAAGAATAAAATTACATGTACATGCATTAATATAAATTATAAGGCAAAATAATCCATCTTTAGATATATGGTGTTGTTGATATAATATTCAGACATAAAGTTCTTTAATTTTCTTTATGACTAATTTTTCATTTTCATTTTTTCTTTCATTTTATTTACTTCCTTAATGTCAAATCAAATCCTTTAATGGTAGTCCTTTGGGTCATGTTGCTGTGAAGATACATCGGAAATATGCAGTTTTCTTCTTTTCCCTGTCGTTTGGAGTTTTAAAGTACAGCGATAGTACCTGAAATTAGAAAACATTTTATCTCTGAGCATTTAAAGCAATGTAATCAAGCAAATTCAAATAATTGTGGTCCTTCAATAGCTTTTTCCAAACTTTGTTGCCGCCGGGCGCATAGTGTTTCACAAACACATCTTAGTTTTTTTTATGGTCTACTTACCCTCTATACTAAAACTGTGTGTACATCTGTCCTCCCCATTCAGCTTACCTACAGGATCTTGGCTAGAAGATGACAAATTCAGGATACCTGTAATTTAAAGAAATATCAGTAAGAATGTGCTGCAAATCACATATTCCCTATAATATCAAATATGACACTAAACCGGGGCAAAAAAAAAACAAACATGACTGTACTCATGTTTCCTGTCACCTGACCTAACCTCAAATTACTCTCCGAACCTAACAGTTTTTTTTTTTCAAGTTTTCATTTTTTTTTGGCTATTTTCCCGAAATGTTTAAATCGGCCAACAATATTTAATGTTTTTACAGATTAGTTTCAGAAGCGTTTTAATACAAAACTTGGGCAGACCTGTCAAAAAAGTTATTGAACATACCAATGAGAAGTATGAAAGCCCTGACACCAACTGTACAAAAGTTATAAGTTATAACTAAGGTTGAAGAGTGATATATTTTTGTAAAAGTGGTCAAACTTCAAGGTCAAGAGGTCAAATTAGGTGGTGGTGGTACCCAAAGAAAGGTCTTGTCACAAGAAATACAAGTGTACAGCAGTGAAATATGAAAGCCATAGCCCCACACACTCCAAAGTTATGAGCAAGGTTAAAGTTTTTGAGGACAAACAACCAGATGGACTACAGGGCAAAATCTATTTACCAATACAGTGGAGCCTCATTTATCTGGACGCTTTGGTTCCCAGTCAATTTGTCCGGATATGTGAAGTGTCAGGATACCTGAACACCAGTTAAACAGGACATATTAGATAATAATGTTTAAAAATTCTGTTCCAATGAAAAATCGTCCGGATACTGAAGCATCCAGATATCTGGGGTCCGGATATCTGAAGGTCCATTGTACATCTTATTTCCACTATGGAAGAGTCTAAGATTTTAGTGCGCTCCTCTGTAAAAAAGTTGCAGAGTGTAAATAAACATGTTAACAATATGTTGGATGTCGATGAACAATATCCTGACAAAAATCAAATGAATCATTTTATTGTTGTGGACTTTATGCATGTTATATGCATGAAGAGTAGAAAGGACAAAAATATCAATTTTTATTTATTGTTTATCATATGTATCTGATTATCATCTAAATATAATTCACATGCTATGGAAATGTATTTTTATTATTGGATGATAAATGAGATGGGAGTCCTCAGTCCCAGAACCTAACGAGCGATAAGCCTTTAGTGCAACAAACATGAAGGTGAACAAAATTAAATCTCAATACGTTATGTCGCGACTACCAATGAGTACCTCGCAGTTATCTAACTTACCTCCGCTCTTTTGCGAGGGAGTCGAGACCAGTCTAAATTTCTGGGGGCAGATGACATTGTTTACATTAGTGACAATGGAATGATTCGAACAATTTAATGCCGAAGCAAGTCTGGTAGTTTGCATCCTTAGATGTATAATCCATGCAAGTTTGGTCAACACAGGGCTTATAGTTACTTGGAAATGAAACCTGCACCGAAAACTTTAACCTGTTCACTCAACCGGTAAATGTAGGTCAGATTCAGCATCCGAAGCAAGCCCGGTAGTATGCATCCTTAGATAAATCATCCATGCAAGTTTGGTCAACACAGGGTTTATAGTTACTTGGAAAAGAAACCTGCACCAAAAACTTTAACCTGTTCACTTCAACCGGAAACTGTAGGTCTGATTCAGCATCCGAAGCAAGCCTGGTAGTATGCATCCTTAGATGTATCATCAATGCAAGTTTGGTCACTAAAGAACTCATAGTTCCTTGGAAATGAAACCTGCACCAAAAACTTTAACCTGTTCACTCAACCGGAAATGTAGGTCAGATTCAGCATCCGAAGCAAGCCCGGTAGTATGCATCCTTAGAAGTAACATCCACCCAAGTTTGGTCAACATAGGGCTTATATTAACTTGGAATTGAAACCTACACCAAAAACTGCACCAAAAATATTAACCTGCTCCGAAAACATTAACCTGGTCATTCCTTTGCTGAAATTGCAGCATCTGAAACTTTGTCTGGTACAATGAAACACACTAGAACCATCTTCCATGCATGTCTAATCAATATAGGACATAGAAGTACTTAAAAAGAAAACTGCTCCAAAAAACTTAACCTTAACCTGGGACGTGGACGCCGACACCGACGCCGAGGGTATCACATAAGCTCCCCCCCCCCAACTTCGTTGAGGTGAGCTAAAAAAACATAAAAATTTACACGCACAGATAAACAGGAAGTTGATGTGAGATTTGCTTAAAAATTAATCCCACCATTATCCCTCAATATGTAATGCCTATAGAAAGATAGACAGACATGCTTATTCCAATATATACTCCCCAAATTTGATTGAGAATGGGTTAAAATAATTGTATGTTGTTATTGAATATTCCTCACAGTTGACTTGTAGGTAATACTTAGGCCATAATAAATAAATTGCTACATTCTCATCCGAATTTTTTTTAAAAATCGAGGGGGGCGGGCAGCTTTTATTTTATATTTTTTATTTTTTCAATTTTGCATATTTTCATTGACCTGGTCAATCGGTGTAATTCTATCTACAATACCTGAATAAAAGTCATAGTAAAGGTTCAATTATCTCTTACTTCACATCATCACCAATCTTTTTCAACCAATGACCCTTGTTTAAAATATATACGCATGTATTACAGCAATTACAATCTTTTCAGCTGTCAAAATCATGTCGACCTTCGCGTTATTAAAAATTAAATTATATTGGTAGATGAATACTAATCCCGATCAGAATGAAGACAAAGAAAAACAGAAATAAAAAAATCGAGGCGGGGGTATAAAATCGGGGCGGGCGGGGATGAGAATCTAGGAATTTTTTTATAATGGCCTTATCATTGCTGACTTGTGGGGAATATTTCTCACAGTTAGGAATACACATGTATTGACCATTGCTTTACCTTTAAAAGTTTGTTTCCATATAAATGTTGCCTTCGAACCCAACCAATAAATGTACACTTCAGTGTTTATCATATCATATCAGCATGCTTTTTTTTTTATTATTTTCTGTTTTTAGAGCAACGGAAGTACTGTAAACCAACTTTTATTTGAGTGCAAGAAATATTCGCCAGTTTCTAACCTACATTTACATGTACTAGTGAATATTAAATTATTAATTGCCCTGAACTATTAATTTTGCTTTATATTTGTAGAGAATGTTTCCATTCATTAGTCACGGAAATTAATTAACAAAGATTAGATATGCAAATTAAAGATGACACAAATAGGGTACTACCTGGTAGTTGGTTTACAGTACTGCTCACATATAGAGTTCAAAATGAGATTCTAATGCAATTGTTTTGTAAAACACTCTTTGATTGGCTAATACACTGATGTTTGAAGCAGTAAAACGAGGATTAACGAGTGTGAAAGCTTTTTCATTGTGACGTCATAATAGAGCGATGCAAAAATACAATGCTCCGTGACGTATTTCATGTAACAAAATTCAACAAAATAAGATGTTAACAACATACAAAATGCATGGATTGCATTAGAATGGGAATAACTTAACTTCTAATTTGGTATTTGCGACCGTTCATGCTGATTTAACGGTCGCAAACATCCGTTTTACCGGCTCCGCTTACGCGTCGCTGGTAAAACTCAGTTTGCGACCGTTAAATCAGCATTAACGGTGGCAAATACCAAATTAGAAGATAGTTATTCCCTAATTTAACAGCTATCTTGACTTACCAATACTTAATCCTTCTGTTTCCATACACAAATCCAGACAAAATGCTTTCAGTTATAATACTCAAGTTCTTTACATCCTAAATGTCCATGCAAGCGTGTCTGTTGACTTTGACTCCCAAGTCTCAGTCTCTAACATTTTCAAGAATAAAGTTGTATAATTTGCTCTTGTGGTGAAAACCCCAAAACCTGCAATGATAATTTTGATTTCAGTTTAATGATTTCATTGTATATTTTTTTAAAGTGTTCATATTTTTACCTATAATTACAAGACAGGTATATCTCCAGATCACTCAATAGTAATTTTTGACCCCCTGCAGCATGCCAAAATTAAAACTTAATGTATGCCCTTTCCTGACCCATATTGTTAACAGTGGGTAGGTAGGTATAAAAAATATTTTATTTTTTCCTTCTTGTGACATGGCCCAGAGAGCTTTCCTTTTAACTGCAAAACAGAACACTTTCTTGTGGATGTTTGATGAGCAGAAAATGTTTTATATGCAAAAAATCAACGATACAGTACAATTTATTTTTTAGGAATGACAGAAAACTAAATCAATACCATAAATGATAGTCACTGAAATTGCATGATAGTGCTGTTAGTATATTTATTTAAATTTAATTAAAATGAGAATAGAAATTTACAGCCTACAAGTTACCAGAGGCAGATTAAAAATTTTTAGAAAGGAGGAGTGGGTGCAGAAATCAAATGGTTTTCTACCAAAAAAAGAGACCAAATGTGTAAATAAATTTAAAAAGCATACAATCAGTCAAGCAAATATAAATAATTACAATGTATGAAACTCAGAAAAAAAATCAGGTAGACGAGCAGGGCTGACTCCTCAAAAAGTCTGTCAGCCCTGCTGAAAATTAGCAAGCCCGTGTAATAAAATTCAATATTAAGGGTACACACACTCAGACTTATACATTTCTTTTTTTTGTTTTCTTTTTTTACTTCCACTTGAATTTCATACAGTAATATCTAAGATTAAAATTTTATTCATTCAGTCATTGTTTACTTCATTATAAAGTTAGGAATAATTTTTATATTTGAAATATAATGATTATAAGATATCATGATTATACATGTATGGTCATTATGATATTTAATAATATCAACGTTTATATTCACATGTATATTTTACATGTAATGAGTTTGTTTGATTTTAATTTAAAAGAAAAAAAATACAATATTTAATCTCAGGTATAAATATTACCATTACAGGCTTAGTTTGGACTTTCAGTAAGGCGTGGCATTCTCGACGTTACCTAATTAGCTTCTGAAATTTACACAGCTTCCCATCACTTTTGAAATATACATGTGATAGAGATGCGGTCGAATGTAGTAAATAGCAAATTAAAAGTTCTCTCACGACACAGAGGTGGGGCATAAGTCGTCTCATCGTTAATCGTTATCAACAACAATTTAAAGTTCTTGATGTAATTTCGTAACCAGTGAGAATCTACAAGTATTCGCTTTTACATAGCGCCAAGAAAGTCACGCCCTACTGAAAGTCCAAAGATAGGGTAAAAAACTCATATTGTGATATTATTTAATATAACGTAAGTTAATTTTTGATTTAATAAAAAAAAAAATATGAGTTTAAACAACCATTGAAAAAAGCACAGAATGTTACCGTTACATGGAAGTTCATATTGTAAGCAATTGCACAGTGTTGAATTTTAGTACACTAGGCTTATTATGTAGCTTTGTCTTTATAAATTAATGGCATGATCATTGTAAAAATATTAATACTAATTAATTCTTATAAATAAGCACACTGAATGTGTTTGAATTCTATCCGATCCTTTAAGTTAAAAAAAAAAAAGCACAATATACCTGTGGAAAATTGAAAATATCCTTTCATGCGTGACAGAGGAAATCCAGGATAAAACTTAAAGACGTTGGTGATGTTCTTCATATATTTACAGATTTATTGATCAGTTATTGTTTATTTCTTGTTGTCCCAGGGAATAATGCCTTATATGTACATTGAAATATTTTGTCTTTACCAGCTCAAAAAATTTATAAATCTGTAAAAATGGAGGGGATGGGGCAAAATTAGTGCGTCCTAGCAGGCTGATGCAGAGTAAAGTTTATGCGTCAGCTCCCCATTTAGTACGTCTCGGGCGTGCGGGCGGACGGGAATTTCGTACACTGATAATTATGAATAATAGATATTGAATCTTAAAATCTCAACATTACCTTTCAATTTTATAACCAATTTTAAATTTTTCATATGCTAGCTATCATAAAAACTGATCTAATTGTTATAATTACTATGTTTCTCCATTTCCTCCAATTTGCATTATTTTGTATACCACACCCAATCATTATTCAATAGTAATTGAGGTTTTGAAAAGGAGTTTCAGTTATTTAAGGTCTTCCGTTTCCAACGGAAGACCTTCTACTGATTCTGTTGGTAAAGATTATTATTCTTTTTTTTTCTTCTACTTCCTAGACGCCATCTTTGAGGCCTCATATCTCACTCATTTCTCAACGGATTTGGCTCAAATTTTTAGAGGTTATAGATGTTTATAAACTCTATCTGAATGATGACTAAAATTTCAAAAAGTCACTTCCAATTTTGAGTTATTCCCCTTTAAACGAAAAATCATAGGCTTTCGTTTCCGGATAAAGGCTCAGAGACCACAAAAGCTGGGGCAGAAATATTACTTGTTTTAGATAACAGAAGGATTGAAGTTGTGCACATCTGTTTTTGTTTTTCGATTTCTGCATTCAAAATGGCGCTATATAGGGGTCAAAAATTAGAACGCCTAAGCAAGCGAAAATTTACAGATATTTTCCTTTTTATCTTGAAAACTAAAAATATTTTGTTAAGACATGTTGAATAAAAGTTGTGCATAATTACAAGTGCTTTCATTTGATATCATTAAAAAGGGGCTGGCCTCTAAAATTAGGGATCTAGGGCCCTTGAAAGTTTTTGTTTAATATCTCAAAAAGTATTGAGCATTTATAATACGTCAAAGAAGCAAAGTTGTTCAAAATGTCAATCTTTATCTAATGAGGTTGTCAAAATATGTCCGGGGACGTCACTTCCGGTCAAACCGGAAGTTGTCAAAAATTGCATATTTTTGTTGTTCTTGACAGGTTTTTGGATATCATATGTCACTGGAAGCTTAAATCTCAATTTTCCGTTCGTTGACGGTACTTCCGGTCAAACCGGAAGTTGCCAAAAATGGCTTGATTTTGCAAAAATGAACATAGATTTGGAGGATTAAACCATTTTTCGACTTCATTTCTCTTTTTTTTCAAAAGAAAGTTACTTCCGGTCAAACAGGACGGAAGACCTACTCGTTGCTTTGCAACGAGCTCGGCTCTAGTTTTTACATATTATTTTGTTTCTTATTTATTCCATCAGCATCTAAACCCCAAGGCCAAGGTTTGAATTGTAACAAATTTTAAAAATAAAAGGTGATCTTTAATTAACAGCAAGTATTTAATTAAAATGAATTTATTAGACATTGTAATTGGGCCTAAATAAATAAGTAGTGTGTTTTCAGCATGTTCAGTGCCCTGCCTAACTCTAAGAAATATAGGAGCCGGCCCCCAATATTTTTCTGCTAATATCTTTCCATGAGTAAACTACTGTATGTATACTTTAAAATGCAGGCTTCATATTTTAGAGGCTTTGGTGCAGACAACAATGCACTAATTCATGAGTACCGCTAGGAAATCATTTACATATGATATATACAATACACCGCACATACATGTGTAGTGCTAATTTATGATTATGCCAACCCAGTGATTATGCTAAATTTTGAAAGCACCAAATTATATACACATATTACAGTATTCCAGTTTACAATTTAGAATGAAATCCCAATCTTGACCACTTCCATGTTTGAGAAATGCATATCTTACACATATTAATCAGAAATATTTTGACAGTGAAATCCTGGGGGAAAGTGGCAGCGTGCCTGCCAATAAAACGTTAAAATAAAATAAAAATGTTTTTCTTCCTACCTACCCTATCTTTTCTAAGGTTAAAATAGGAAACACTATCTATTTATCTTGGCCTTAGCAAAATAAAAAAAATACTTATAATACATCGATAATGATGGTCTAAAATCATGAAAATATTTTAAGTAGGGCAATCAGGATGAATGTAGAAAAGGGTGCAGGTGAAGGATAATGAAGGCAAATGGACACTATGCAAATGCATGCAAATAAATATACTCAGGGACTTTAAAAACGCCTCCTAAAATTGTTTTTATTGTGATATGTATATAATGTTACATGTTGTAGGAAATTTATTAAAAATCATAATTTGTTCATTTAATCTCTTCATTTCCAATACAATCAACGAGTTTGCTAACCGCGTTTTTTCAAGGCAAGCTGTTTAAATTACACTGTCAACATTTTTTCCCGTTTTGATCAGTAACGTGTATGACCACCATTTGCAACTTCACAAGCTCTCAAGCGGGACCTCATGGATTGGCATACAGCTCGAATTCGTCTCATAGGAATGTTATTCCACTCTTCCTGTAGAGCCTGTGCCAATTCTGGCACGCTTGCGGGTTGGCGTTGACGTCTTTTTAACCATCTTCCCAGCTCGTCCCACACGTGTTCGATGGGATTAAGGTCGGGAGATCTAGCTGGGAATTCCAAGTTGGGTTGGGTTGGGAGTTGGGTACTCCATTAGCGTTTAGAAAGTCCATAGTAATGCGGGCTGTGTGCGAACGTGCGTTGTCCTGCTGAAACGTCAATGGATTATTGACAGTCTGATGACGTCGGATCAGTGGAAGAAGTTCCGGGCGTAGTACCTGATCAATATAGCGCCTGGCTGTTAGAGTGTCCCTCAAAATTATCAAAGATGACCTGAAATTTTGATTGATTGCTCCCCACACCATAATGCCACCTCCGTCGAATCTGTCATGCTAAATGACACAGTTTGCAGCGAAACGTTCATGACGACGCCGGTAAATCCGTTGTCTGCCATCAGCATGGGATAAGTTGAATTTAGATTCATCGCTAAACACTACATCACGCCAGTTTCGACGATTGGCAAGCATATTCCGTGCCTATATGACGCGCAATCGTCGATGACGCTGAGTAAGAACATTACCTTTCAATGGACGTCGACACAATATTCCATGTTCTTTCAATCGTCGTCTCACGGTTCTGGGATGGATATGTCTCCTATGACGCCCTATAACATTTTTCGACGTTGAAACAGACGTCAAAAACCTGTCGCGCAGATGACGTTGCCTAATGAAGACATCTTGACGCCTCGTTGTTACGCGTGGCTGCCCACTTCGCGGACGGTCTTTTACACTTCCTGTGGCCCGATATTTCCTCAGCAATCTTGTTATTGTAGATTGGTGCACATTGAAGCGTCGTGCGATCTCGCATTGGTTTAACCCAGCGTCAACAAGACCCAAGAATTGCATACCTCTGTTGCGCAGACAGCCTTGGCATTTCAGTCAACGGTTGAAATGACGTCAACTCTTGATATTCTGACTGAAATAGTGTAAGTTGCACGTATACGTGACGAGAGCTGAAAAAATTCCTTCGTTAACCACGTGGGTGACTTTAAGTAAAGTGAGCACGGGTGAGACGGGCTGAGTTATGGATGAGTGATTTCGTTTTTCGATGATATGGATACTTGCCAAAATGTTTAAAACACAATACATAGGCAAAATATTAGATAATCAAAATTGTGAATTTGTTTTATTTTACATTTTCATATAGGCGTTTTTAAAGTCCTTGAGTATATATACAAGTAGGAAGAATGACTTGATAAAAAAAACGATAGCTATTAAATCAAGCTTTTTTTTGGAAAAATTAAACATGTTAAATACATTGTCTAACCAAGCTAAGAAATTCTAGCTACGTAAATCTATAAATGTACTGATTTCAATGGACCTTTTGAAAAGGTGGAGTTCTCTGTGATACATTTCTGAAACTGACACCGTTTATTAATATACGTACAGTTTAAAATCAACTTTTACAATTAATTCGCCCACACAGGCCCCACTAAACAGCTGCTAAACAGCTAAAGACCAGACAGTCGCACCGTCTAGCATAACTTGTATGGGCATCAGGAGGATAGGCACATGTTTCACAAAAAATGGGGACAAGCCTTAAACGCTTACCATATCCCAGGGGTGCTGAATTCATATAAACTCGTAGTTTGTTTTTACAGGATAGCCATTAGGCCTATATTATAAACATGATACAATTAAACAGGTTGGGCACAGTTCCTTTTTCGGGAAGTATTACTGTAAAAGGGAACTATTACTCTTTTCAGTAACAAAAAACATTACTGAATTCGGGAATTTTTACTCATTTAGTCTCTATTCTTGTGTTTGTTTTTAATAAAAGACAAAGTGCAAGAATATTTTCACATCGTCTAAATATTTATTGTCTATTAAGTATATGTGTGCTCAAAACTGCAGTATTTATGGCTGCAAAAAGCTGAAAAAGAGTGATGAAATATTTCAATGATATAGATTTCTTACGGTAGCTTACCTGTGTTAAAATTGTGATAATGGATACGTTCAGCACTTGCTAACTCGTTCATGAGATTATTCGTTCTAATTTAATATTGTACTATTTCTTTAATGAAATCGTAATGATAATTTTGAATATCATTCCTTCTTTTACAGATGAAAATTATTATTTGAAATGTTAAATATTAAATGATATTCTTTTAAAATTGTCCTGGAATGAATGCCCTTATTAGATTCCATGGTCCGAATTTTTCAGTCAGCGAGGTTTGTTTGATAAAGATAAAACACATCACACTGTATTTTATATGCACTTTTTATTTAATAAATGGATTAGATGCATTATTTAAAAAATGTGACAAAAATTCCCCAATTGAGTAATGTTTTTATTACTGAAAAGAGTAATAGTTCCCTTTTGTAGTAATACTTCCCCGAAAAAGGAACTGTGCCCAACCTGTTAAAAAAAATAACCGAGGTCTAGGTCAAACTTTCCCAAAGTTTTACGTGCATTCATTATTTATTAAATGTTAGGCCTACTTTACGAATGTCTGTAAGAAATAACTGCATGCATGATTTACTTAGTTAAATAAGTTTTCAGCTTATAGGTCTAATATCTTTTAAATATGATAAAAAATCTACTTACCACATAATCTCGGTGCAGCCATTGCCCGCAATAAATTGGTTTCATATGGGGACCAGTTTAAATTCCGCTGCGTTCCGAATGAATATTTCCCAGCATCCTCAAACATTCGTTTTACGGTGCAGTGAGAAAATTACTGCGAGTCAATTTTACGGACTTATGGGGATTTTTTCAAAAATGACCACAAATCGAATAAATATTATCAGTAGAACACGTAGAATTCAAAAAACCCCATGACCATATTTGTGGGGAACGAGAGAGTTCCCCACAATTCTGAACTTTCCCCATAAGAAAGGTCCTTTGTCAGGTGTGAGTTCCCCACAAGTCGGTGAGCGCGAGTGCTCTTAGAGAGAGAGAGAGAGAGATTCCTTTTTAATCCTGATTATCCTATCCATCTACATAGACAAAAAATCAGTTCTATATCAGTTGTACCCATTCTTTATTAAATATTTTCTGATTTCATAGTCCGTCAAAGTCACTCTCTGTATATTTTTTCTGCTTAAGAAGTATTACACTAAGTGCACATGTATTGACCTGTCAATCAAAATCACCGGACGCTGTATGCATTGCAATAAAGTTGTTCGAAATGATTTTTATTATTAAGTATGATCTTTAAGAAAATCTGATGCAACAAATTTGAGAAATGAAAAATAAAATAAAAACATGGCTAGATCATCATATATCTGTATTATGGACTTCACTTGTGGGACGTAGAGACCAGTCCGTCAGATGAGATCGTTTAAATCGAGGTCCCGTGTGTCAGATGGTACTGACTCAAAAAGATTCCTCACTGCTCAATGGCGATTAGAGCCAAATTATAGGACAACATTTTGCAGTCTCCACCGGCGAATGGAGGCTTCTCCATGTGAAAAATTCTCGAGAGGGATATTAAACAACATATAATCAATTAATCGCTGAATAATTCCTGTAGTTAAATTCGAATAATCTTTCTGCTGACAAATCTCGATAGTATTACTGTAAAAATCAACGACTTTACGTTTTATGTGGTACTAACTTAGTTCATGACATTTTTATAACACCATCACAATTGTGCCAGAACATAAACACAGTGAAGTTTATGAGAGTACGGTGTTCGTTCGTCCGTTGGTTTGTCTATGATACACGTGTAGCTCTTATGAGTGCCAAAATGCATAAAAACAAGATTGGTCAAGAAAATCAAAGTACCTTACGTACTGAAAGACCTTTTTGCAGTTTTTTTTTCTTTCAGAGTACAAATGATATCTATGTTTTTTGCAGAGAAAAAAGCAAATTCTTACAGATTTAGAAGAACTGAAGACTTATTTGTTGCCATGGCAACAAGATTCTAGTTAAGGTCTTTCGTCTTCAGCGGAAGACCTTATTGTTTTTCTTAGGTTTCTTTTCCACTAT
The DNA here is from genome assembly GCF_032062105.1 of Saccostrea cuccullata. Lineage (NCBI taxonomy): Eukaryota > Metazoa > Mollusca > Bivalvia > Ostreida > Ostreidae > Saccostrea > Saccostrea cuccullata. The sequence goes on from NW_026934264.1 coordinate 104,437, forward strand.
TTTTATTATTATTGTTTTTTTTTCTTACCGATTTTGTACGCACGATTTCTCGAGAACGGCTCGATCGATGTTCATGAAACTTTCAGGTCTGATAGAACATCAAAAAATCTAGATATATATTTTTTTATTTTGATGACGTCACTTCCGGTTCGGAGTTTTCTGCGATTTAGTGATTTTTAGAGGGTCACTTTGTCCGGCAGTTTTCTCAAAAAGCACTTAACACAGAAGCTTGAAATTTTCAGTGATGCCAGAGCAACTTTTAGAGAAGTGCACTAAGTATATCACAACTACCGGGAGTACGAAGCGCCGACGCTCGCTATGGCCCGAAAATAGTCCTATCAAGAATTTCAAAATTTTAAGCACTTTTTCAACGATAACTTTTTACCTAGAAATATTTTGTTAAAGCATGTAGAACAAAAAAGGTGTAGAATTTCAAGATCTTTCAAATGACATCTCGAAAAAAGCGCTGGCCCCTTAAATCAGGGGCCTGGAGGGGCCGAAATTTTTTCCTCTATATCTCAAAAAGTATTGAGAATTTGTGATACGTCAAAGAAGCAAAATTGTTCAAAATGTCAAGTGTAATCTATTGAAGTCGTCAAATCACGTCCGGCGTCGTCACTTCCGGTCAAACCGGAAGTAGTCGGAAAACGCGTATTTTTGCCGTTCTTGACAAGTTTTCTGGTAACATATGTCTCTGGGAGCATTATAATTAATTTTCCGTCCGTCGTCGTCACTTCCGGTCAAACCAGAAGTTATAGAAAATGGCTTATTTTTGCAATAATTAACATGGATTTAGAGGAATCAAAACTTTTTTGGACGTTATTTCTCATTTCTGTTAAAAATGAAAGCCACTTCCGGTCGAACATGACGGAAGACCTACTCGTTGCTTTGCAACGAGCTCGGCTCTAGTTATTATTATTAAGGTCTTCCGTCTTCAGCGGAAGACCTTCTTGTTATTCTTAGGTTTCTTTTCCTCTATTTTTATTAGGGTCTTCCGTCTTCAGCGGAAGACCCTTCTATTATTCTTATGTTTCTTTTTCAATTTTCTTATTATTAGGGTCTTCCGTCTCCAACGGAAGACCCTACTATTATTCTATTGTTTCTTTTTCACTTTTATTTAAGGTCTTCCGTCTTCAGCGGAAGACCTTCTTGTTATTCTTAGGTTTCTTTTTCACTTTTATTATTATTATTATTATTCTTTTTTTTCTTACCGATTTTGTGCACGCGATTTCTCGAAAACGGCTCGATGGATTTCAACGAAACTTTCAGGACTTATGTAACATTACTTGAACCTTATGCATTTTTTTCCGTTTTGATGACGTCACTTCCGGTTTGGAAATATTGCTGATTTTATGAATTTTAAAGGGACAGGTTGTCTCCAGACTTTCTCAATAATGGCTCTAGATAGAGACATGATACTTTCAGGTATGATAAACCAAAGTCTATAGATATGCGTAACCTCTTTCGTTTTTACCGGAAGTGCAGTACGTCGGCGCTGGCTATGGCTCGAAAAATGACAAATCGCAAAATGCAAAATTTTTAACACCTTTTCTACGATATATTTTTACCTGTAAACATTTTGTTTAAACATATAGAACAAAAGAAGTGTAAAATTTCAAGATCTTTCCAATGATATCTTAAAAAAAGGGCTGGCCCCTGAATTTAAGGGCCTAGAGGGGCCGAAAGTTTTTCTTTCATAAGTCAAAAAGTATTGAGAATTTGTAAGAGGTCAAAGAAGCAAAGTTGTTCAAAATGTCAAGCTTAATCTACTGGCGTCGTCAAAATATGTCCGGCGTCGTCACTTCCGGCCAAACATGAAGTAGTTGGAAAACGCGTTTTTTTGCCATTCTTGACAAGTTTTGTGGTTACATATGTCTCTGGAAGCATAAAACGTAATTTATACGTCCGTTGTCGTCACTTCCGGTCAAACCGGAAGTAGCAAAAAATGGCTTATTTTGAAGGTTTGATGCAAAAATGAAATTATAAAGTCACTGGAGACTTTTTAGCTCATTGCTTTCTTTTGTTCTGTCACTTCCGGCACTTCCGGTCAAAACCGGACGGAAGACCTACTCGTTGCTTTGCAACGAGCTTTGCTCTAGTATTATTATTCTTTTTTTTTCTTTACAATTTTTGTGCAGCAGATTTCTCGGAGATGGCTCAGCCGATTTTCTTGAAATTTTCGGAGAAGATGTATTTTCATCTAAACCTTATACGTTTTTTTCATTTTTTTGAAATTCACTTCCGGTCGGGAGTTATCGCCCTTTGACCGAAATTTTGATGACCTTCTTGTCTGTGATGGAACTCATAAACGGCTCAAGATAGAAAGCTGAAATTTTTAGGGATGATAGAGGACATGTTGCCATGTTGCAACATGGTCAGGAAATTTTCCGGAAGTGCCTAGTATGGAAGCTCGGTAGGGGTCAAAAATTAGGACACAAATCATGACTGATTTTTGGAGACATTTTGCATCATATCTTTTAAAGTATCATTATTTTGTTAAAACATAATGAACAGAATTTGTGCAAAATAACAAGATCTTTGATATGATATCATGAAAAAAGTGCTGACTCATCACATTAAGGGCCAAAAGGGGCCAAAAGTCTTTTTTCGATAACTCTTAAACAGTCAATATTTTGTTTGACATTATAGAAGCAAAAATGTTAATCTTAACAATCTACAACTGAATATTATAATTTTAATGTCGTATGTTACATAATTAGGGGCCACAAGGGGCCAAAATGCTAAATCTTTGACCCTTTATATCTCAAAAGTGGTAAATATTTTGATAAGTAATATTGCACAAAAGATGTTCAAAATAATGTTCTGAACAATATGCAGCCTTCCATTTTTTGCTAAACATCCCCATTAAGAAGTTGAAGGGTTGGCCCCTAAATATTTCTTTTTCAAATAACTCGAAAATGAAAGAGAATCTCTGAATAGTTGTTGAACAAAAATTGTTCAAAATCCTAAGAGCTTTAAGATGAGATCAAAAAAAAGGGGCTGGGCACTCAAATTAGGGGCCAAAAAGGGCCAAAAGTCTTCAATCGATAACTCTTTAGCAGTCAATATTTTGTTATACATTACTGAAACAAAAATGTTTATTTCAACAATCTACAACTATATCTTATGATTTGAATGTCCTATGGTCCATAATAAGGGGCCATTAGGGGCCAGAATGCTAAATCTTTGACGCCTTATATCTAAAAAGTGGAAAATATTTTGATAAGTAATATTGAACAAAAGATGTTCAAAATAATGTTTTGAACAATATGCAACCTTTCATTTTTCGCTAAACGTCCCCATTAAGGAGTTGAGGGGTTGGCCCCTAAATATTTCTTATGCAAATAACTCGAAAACGAAAGAGAATCTCTGAATAGTTGTTGAACAATAAGTGTTCAAAATCCTTAGAGCTTTAAGATGAAATCAAGAAAAAGGGGCTGGGCACTCAAATTAGGGGCCAAAAAGGGCCAAAAGTTTTCAATCGATAACTCTTTAGCAGTCAATATTTTGTTATACATTACTGAAGCAAAAATGTTTATTTCAACAATCTACAACTATATCTTTTGATTTGAATGTCCTATGTGCATAATAAGGGGCCATAAGGGGCCAAAATGCTAAATCTTTGACGCTTTATATCTCAAAAGTGGAAAATATTTTGATGAGTAATATTGAACAAAAGATGTTCAAAATAATATTCTGAACAATATGCAACCTTTCATTTTTCTCTTAACGTCCCCATTAAGGAGTTGAAGGGTTGGCCCCTAAATATTTCTTATGCAAATAACTCGAAAACGAAAGAGAATCTCTGAATAGTTGTTGAACAAAAAGTGTTCAAAATCCTGAGAGCCTTAAAATGAGATCAAGAAAAAGGGGCTGGGCACTCAAATTAGGGGCCAAAAAGGGCCAAAAGTTTTCAATCGATAACTCTTTAGCAGTCAATATTTTGTTATACATTACTGAAGCAAAAATATTTATTTCAACAATCTACAACTATATCTTATTTTTTGAATGTCCTATGTGCATAATAAGGGGCCATAAGGGGCCAAAATGCTAAACCTTTGACGCTTTATATCTCAAAAGTGGAAAATATTTTGATAAGTAATATTGAACAAAAGATGTTCAAAATAATATTCTGAGCAATATGCAACCTTTTATTTTTTTTGCTATACGTCCCCTTTAAGGAGTTGAAGGGTTGGCCCCTAAATATTTCTTTTGCAAATAACTCGAAAACAGAAGAGATTCCCTGAATAGTTGTTGAACAAAAAGTGTTCAAAATCCTGAGAGCTTTAATTTAAGATGACTTGAAGAAAAAGGGCTGATCCCTAATATTAGGGGCCGTAAGTCGAATTTTTAAGTCTTAATGTTCAATGTCTGTTTACAGATTATTGAGGTAAAATCGTTCTTCTTCACAATCTTTATCTTTATTTTAGGATGAAAATCTCAATCAAAATCTTATCTCATCTTATCAAGAATCGGACGGAAGACCCACTCGTTGCTCGCAACGAGATCGTATCTAGTTATTATTATTATTCTTTTTCTCTGCACAAATTTTGTGCAGAAGATTTCTCAGAGATGGCTCGATGGATTTGCTTCAAATTTTCAGGGTCGTTGCAGGATAATCTGAAGTTTATACCATTTGAAGGATTTTTTGAAAATCACTTCCGGTCTAGAGTTATCGCCCTTTTATTTAAATTCAGCGCACCTTCTTGTCCGTCATTGATCTCAGAAACGACTTGAGCTATAGCGCTGAAATTTTCAGTGATGATAGAGGACATGTCCCTATGTTACTGGGAGTTTGGATAGTTTCCGGAAATACCTAGTATGGAAGCTAGGTAGGGGTCACAATTTAGGACACGTTTGATGAGTGATTTTTGAAGACATTTTGCATCATATCTTTTAAAATATAATTATTTTGTTAAAACATACTGAACAGCATTTGTGCAGAATAACAAGATCTTTAATATGATATCATTTAAAAAATGCTGACTCATCACATTAAGGGTCAAAAGGGGCTAAAATTCTTTTTCTGATAACTCTTTTACAGTCAATATTTTGTTATACATTTTTGAAGCAAAAATGTTTATCTCAACAATCTTCAACTGTATATTATGATTTTAATATCGTATGGTACATAATTAGGGGCCATAAGGGGCCAGAATGCTAAATCTTTGATGCTTTATATCTCGAAAGTGAGAAATATTTTGACAAGTAATATTGAACAAAAGATGTTCAAAATCATGTTCTGAACAATATGCAACCTTTCGTTTTTCGCTAAACGCCCCCATTAAGGAGTTGAAGGGTTGGCCCCTAAATATTTCTTTTGCAAATAACTCGAAAACAAAAAAGAATCTATGAATAGTTGTTGAACAAAAAGTGTTCAAAATCCTACGAGCTTCAAGATGAAATCCAGAAAAAGGGGCTGGGCACTCAAATTAGGGGCCAAAAGGGGCTAAAAGTCTTTTTCCGAAAACTCTTTTACAGACAATATTTTATTATACATTACAGAATCAAAAATGTTTATCTCAACAATCTACAACTGCATATTATGATTTTAATATCATATATAACATTATTAGGGGCTACAAGGGGCCAGAATGCTAAATCTTTGATGCTTTATATCTCGAGAAGTGAGAAATATTTTGACAAGTAATATTGAACAAAAGATGTTCAAAATCATGTTCTGAAAAATATTCAACCTTTCATTTTTCGCTAAACATCCCCATTAGGGAGTTGAAGGGTTGGCCCCTAAATATTTCTTTTGCAAATAACTCGAAAACAAAAGATAATCTCTGAATAGTTGTTGAACAAAAAGTGTTCAAAATCCTGAGAAATTTACGATGAGATCAAGAAAAAGGGGCTGGGCACTCAAATTAAGGGCCAAGAGGGGCCAAAAGTCTTTTTTCGATAATTCTTTTACAGTCAATATTTTGTTATACATTACTGAAGGAAAGATGTTTATCTCAACCATCTACAACTGCATATTATGATTTTAATATCATATATAACATTATTAGGGGCTACAAGGGGCCAGAATGCTAAATCTTTGACGCTTTATATCTCGAAAGTGAGAAATATTTTGACAAGTAATATTGAACAAAAGATGTTCAAACTCATGTTCTGAACAATATGCAACCTTTCATTTTTCGCTAAACGTCCCCATTAGGGAGTTGAAGGGTTGGCCCTTAATATTTCTTTTGCAAATAACTCGAAAACAAAAAAGAATCTCTGAATAGTTGTTGAACAAAAAGTGTTCAAAATCCTACGAGCTTCAAGATGAAATCCAGAAAAAGGGGCTGGGCACTCAAATTAAGGGCCAAAAGGGGCTAAAAGTCTTTTTTCGATAAATCTTTTACAGTCAATATTTTGTAATACATTACTGAAGCAAAATTGTTTATCTCAACAATCTACAACTGTATATTATGATTTAAATGTCGTATATTACATAATTAGGGGCTACAAGGGGCCAGAATGCTAAATCTTTGACGCTTTATATCTCGAAAGTGAAAAATATTTTGATAAGTAATATTGAACAAAAGATGTTCAAAATCATGTTCTGAACAATATGCAACCTTTCGTTTTTCGCTAACCGTCCCCATTAGGGAGTTGAAGGGTTGGCCCCTAAATATTTCTTTTGCAAATAACTCGAAAACAATAAAGAATCTCTGAATAGTTGTTGAACAAAAAGTGTTCAAAATCTTAAGAGCTCCAAGATGAAATCCAGAAAAAGGGGCTGGGCGATCAAATTAGGGGCCAAAAAAGGCTAATAGTCTTTTTTCGATTACTCTTTAACAGTCAATATTTTCTTATACATTACTGAAGCAAAAATGTTTATCTCAAAAATCTATAACTGTATATTATAATTTTAATGTCATATATTATATAATTAGGGGCCACAAGAGGCCAGAATGCCAAATCTTTGACGCTTTATATCTCGAAAGTGAGAAATATTTTGACAAGTAATATTGAACAAAAGATGTTCAAAATCATGTTCTGGACAATATGCAACCTTTCATTTTTCGTTAAACGTCCCCATTAGGGAGTTGAAGGGTTGGCCCCTAAATATTTCTTTTGCAAATAACTCCAAAACGAAAAAGAATCTCTGAATAGTGGTTGAACAGAAAGTGTTCAAAATCCAAAGAGCTCCAAGACGAAATCCAGAAAAAGGGGCTGGGCGATCAAATTAGGGGCCAAAAGGGGCTTAAAGTCTTTTTTCGATAACTCTTTTACAGTCAATATTTTGTAATACATTACTGAAGCAAAAATGTTTATCTCAACAATCTACAACTGTATATTATGATTTTAATGTCGTATATTGCATAATTAGGGGCCACAAGGGGCCAGAATGCTAAATCTTTGACGCTTTATATCTCGAAAGTGAGAAATATTTTGATAAGTAATATTGAGCAAAAGATGTTCAAAATCATGTTCTGAACAATATGCAACCTTTCATTTTTCGCTAAACGTCCCCATTAGGGAGTTGAAGGGCTGGTCCCTTAATATTTCTTTTCCGAATAACTCGAAAACGAAAAAGAATCTCTGAATAGTTGTTGGACAAAAAGTGTTCATAATCCTGAGAGCTTTAAAATGATATGAAGAAAAAAGGGCTGATCCTTAATTTTAGGGGCCGTGAGGGGCCAAAAGTTGATTTTAGAAGTCTTTTATTGTTCAATGTCTTTTTACAGATTATAAAAAAGAAATCATTATTTTAGAATGAAAATCTCAATCCAAATCTAATCTCATCTCATCAAGAATCGAACGGAAGACCCACTCGTTGCTCGCGACGAGATCGTATCTAGTTATTTTTATTATTGTTTTTTTTCTTACCGATTTTGTGCACGCGGTTTCTCGGAAACGGCTAGATCGATTTTCATGAAACTTTCAGGACTGATGGAACATCAATCAAACCTGATATATAATTTTTTATTTTTATGACGTCACTTCCGGTTTCGAGATTTCCGGGATTTAGTGATTTTCAGAGGGTCACATTGTCCAGCATTTTTCTCAAAAGTGCTTTTAGATAGAAACGTAAGATTTTCAGCGATGATAGAGCAATATGTGCTGATGTGACACACACCTTTCTTATTCTCCGGAAGTGCAGCACGTCGGCGCTCGCTATGGCTCGAAAAAAGATCTATCGGGAATTTAGAAATTTTTCACACATTTTTGGCAATATCTTTTTACATGTTAATATTTTGAAAAGACATATAGAACAAAAGTTGTGAAGAATGTCACGATGTTTCGAAAGATATCAACGAGAAGGGGCTGGCCCTTATAATAAAGGGCCGAGAGGGGCCGAAAGTTTTTCTTTAATATCTCAAAAAGTATTGAGAATTTGTAATACGTCAAAGAAGCAGAGTTGTTCAAAATATCAAGCTCCATCTAATGGTGTCGTCAAAATACGTCCGGCGACGTCACTTCCGGTCAAACCGGAAGTAGTCATAAATTGCATATTTTTGCCATTCTTGACATGTTTTTGGGTAACATATGTCACTGGAAGCATTTAACTTAATTTTCCGTCCGTAGACGTCACTTCCGATCAAACCGGAAGTAGCCAAAAATAGCTTATATTTAAGGTTTTAACGCAAAATTGAAATTATTAAGTCACTGGAGACAACTTAGCTCATTGCTTTCTTTTGTTGACGTCACTTCCGGTCAACACAGGACGGAAGACCTACTCGTTGCTTTGCAACGAGCTTTGCTCTAGTTATTATTATTTTTTTTTTCTTATTTCTTCTCCGGTACTTTTTTTGTCCGCGAGTGTTCTCAGAAACTGTTCACCCAACTGAGCTAAAACCTTTTTAGGGTTAATAGGTGTGTAGTGTAGGTGTGCGGAACGAAGGTCATTTTGCGCGCATACGCATGCACGTGCGGGCGCGTGAAATGATTAAAATGACTGATATACTTAATATGGCCATAACTTTTACATTTTTTGATGAAATGCTATCAAACTCATTACATAAGTATATATTAAGAGTGTTAATTATATGACACTGTCAAATTAGCACGAACTCACGCGCATGCACGTGCGCTTTGCTCTGATTGGCTAAAACAAAAATCTCAATTTCTCTTTTGTTTTTTGAAGAAATCCTGTGAAATTTTAAAGTTTGCCATGAATTAGGAAATCCTACAATATGAGATGGAAACATTTTGATGAAATCACGCGCATGCACGTGTGCTGCAATCTGATTGGCTGAAACTTTAAAAGGCTATATCTCCTTTGTGTCTCGACGAAATGCTTCGAAATTTAAAACATAGTCATACATTAGGATATCCTGTAATATGATATACAAAACATTTCAAGAATTTATGCGCATGCACGTGTGCTGCAATCTGATTGGCTGAAACTTTAAAAGGCTATATCTCCTTTGTTTTTTGACGAAATGCTTCGAAATTTAAAACATAGGCATACATTAGGATATCCTGTAATATGATATACAAAGCATTTCAAGAAATCACCCGCATGCACGTGTGCTGCAATCTGATTGGCTGAAACTTTAAAAGGCTATATCTCCTTTGTTTCTTGACGAAATGCTTTGAAATTTAAAACATAGTCATACATTAGGATATCCTGTAATATGATATACAAAACATTTCAAGAAATCACCCGCATGCACGTGTGCTGCAATCTGATTGGCTGGAACTTTAAATGGCTATATCTCCTTTGTTTTTTGACGAAATGCTTTGAAATTTAACACATAGTCATGCATTAGGATATCCTACAATATGATATAGAACAAATTTCATGAAATCATGCGTATTCACGTGTGCTGCAATCTGATTGGCTTAAACGTTAAATGGCTATTACTCCCTTGGTTTTCAACCAAACAGGATGGGATTTAGAACAAAGATAGATATAAGGGACTCCTACAAGAAGGTATGGTCACCATACACGTGCA